>NC_060173.1:37887734-38082734 GCF_021184085.1 Oncorhynchus gorbuscha | reverse complement strand
TGTTAACAGAAAACATGCTGCGTGACAGAACATGTCCTGGATAGGGATAATTGGGATTCATTCTAGAACCATTTTTCTATTATAGCCAGGGCTCTAAATGAAAAATGTTCAGGTGCTCCTAAATTTTCTAAGTTAGTAGCACCACAAAATGTAGAAGCACCAGAAAAATAAATGTTTTAATTGATTGAGATATATGAAACCTACTTATTTTTTAAGCATATCTCTTGAAGAACATATCACTATTCCTCCATTTCTGTGACACAAAATGTCCCTAGACTTTTTCCACATTTTGTTGTGTTACAGCATGAATTTAAAATTAATCAAATATCGATGTTTGGTCACTGGCCTACACACAATATCCCACAATGTCAGAGTGGAATTATAATAAAGCATTACATGCATATCATTGTATCTGCGCAGTGGCACAGAGCAGTAGAGTAGAGGCACTTATTGAAGTTGCACACATAGGGAACATTTTTAGTAGCCTGGGGTCTGGGAAAATGTTGGCCTTTATAATCACATTTCAAACAATTCTACGTACTCTTACATGACTGGAGACTTAAGTAGAATATTTTTTAATACCACACAAATTATCGAAATGGCAGGCTACTTCGACACAGACAGTTTGATCTGAGATCAATGAAAACAATATTGTCTTGAATCCATCAATAGACTAGGCCGAGGAAACTATAGTCCTAAAAATGATTTCCAGTGTCACCCAATGATGCGTAGCCGATATGCTCTGTAAAACAATATTTGGAATTTCATCAAATATTTTGCAGCCTACAGCATAGACTCTTCTCTTTTCAGCAGGCGCCATTTGCTTTCCAACCTGTGTTTTCCCTCGATTGTATTGGTTTTGCCTGGGTGCTGTTTTTTTCACTGACAGATTTACCGCTTATTCCTGACTAAGCTATTCCTGGTTCTTCAGCTACAATCCACAGCTATTGATCCTCTGTGGCTAAATGATAGGCCTTCTCATGGTGTCGTAGGCTATTATGAATGATTTAATTTATTTCTGAACAGACAACAGTAATTCTAGAACTTTGGCAAATGTAGAAATTCATCAGTTTGTTCAGAAATTTTGCGTGGCTATAATTCTTTAAGGAAATAAATGATGAAATGCTACGCTGGAGTGATGAGAAGCTCATGTCCATCAGAGTTAGGACATGAGAGATAGGGAGAGAGATCATAGAAAGTGATTATCATTCTAGCTATGTGAGACATAATGACACAGTTCTCACACAGCCAGCACCAAGCATTGGTCTCAAACATAGGTTAGATACAATGTTGCGAAACCATAAACCTGGGCCAACCCAAATCAACTCTTAGAATACCTGTTTTTTTGTGGTGGCAGGAGAATTAACTAAGAGGCAAATTGAATGAACTTTGACCGCTTTTATTTGAAATTTTTACATTAAAAAGTGACAATTATTTTGCATGCCAGGAGAGGTACCAGATCTGGCCAAATAAGTTCCGCAAAAAAGCAGTCCAAGAGCTGAAATTAAGCACGGGTTGTATTTAGGGTTGCAAATCTTGGGAAATATTCAGAGGTGGAAACTTTCAGTGGGAATTACCGGAAATACAGTGGGGCAAAAAAGTTTAGTCAGCCACCAATTGTGCAAGTTCTCCCACTTAAAAAGATGAGAGGCTTGTAATTTTCATCATAGGTACACCAGAAAAATCACATATTTATTTATTTGCAAAATATGGTGGAAGTATTTGGTCACCTACAAACAAGCAAGATTTCTGGCTCTCACAGACCTGTAACTTCTTTAAGAGGCTCCTCTGTCCTCCACTTGTTAGCTGTATTAAATGGCACCTGTTTGAACTTGTTATCAGTATAAAAGACACCTGTCCACAACCTCAAACAGTCACACTCAAAACTCCACTATGGCCAAGACCAAAGAGCTGTCAAAGGACACCAGAAACAAAATTGTAGACCTGCACCAGGCTGGGAAGAGTGAATCTGCAATAGGTAAGCAGCTTGGTTTGAAGAAATCAACTGTGGGAGCAATTATTAGGAAATGGAAGACATACAAGACCACTGATAATCTCCCTTGATCTGGGGCTCCACGCAAGATCTCACCCCGTGGGGTCAAAATGATCACAAGAACGGTGAGCAATAATCCCAGAACCACACGGGGGGACCTAGTGAATGACCTGCAGAGCTGGGACCAAAGTAACAAAGCCTACCATCAGTAACACACTACGTCGCCAGGGACTCAAATCCTGCAGTGTCTGAAGTGTACCCCTGCTTAAGCCAGTACATGTCCAGGCCCGTCTGAAGTTTGCTAGAGAGCATTTGTATGATCCAGAAGAAGATTGGGAGAATGTCATATGGTCAGATGAAACCAAAATATAACTTTTTGGTAAAAACTCAACTCGTCGTGTTTGGAGGACAAAGAATGCTGAGTTGCATCCAAAGAACACCATACCTACTGTGAAGCATGGGGGTGGAAACATCATGCTTTGGGGCTGTTCTTCTGCAAAGGGACCAGGACGACTGATCCGTGTAAAGGAAAGAATTAATGGGGCCATGTATCGTGAGATTTTCAGTGAAAACCTCCTTCCATCAGCAAGGGCAATGAAGATGAAATGTGGCTGGGTCTTTCAGCATGACAATGATCCCAAACACACCACCCGGGCAACGAAGGAGTGGCTTCGTAAGAATCATTTCAAGGTCCTGGAGTGGCCTAGCCAGTCTCCAGATCTCAACCCCATAGATAATCTTTGGAGGGAGTTGAAAGTCCGTGTTGCCCAGCAACAGTCCCAATACATCACTGCTCTAGAGGAGATCTGCATAGAGGAATGGGCCAAAATACCAGCAACAGTGTGTGAAAACTTGTGAAGATTTACAGAAAACGTTTGACCTCTGTTCTCTACCCTTTGTTGGCAATGACAAAGTATTGAGATAAACTTTTGTTATTCACTTATTTTCCACCATAATTTGCAAATATATATTTTTTAAATCCTACAATGTGATTTTCTGGATTTTTTTCTCATTTTGTCTGTCATAGTTGAAGTGTACCTATGATAAAAAGATGAGGGCCTGTAATTTAAGTGGGAGAACTTGCACAATTGGTGGGTGACTAAATACTTTTTTGCCCCACTGTATATGCAAACTAATATTAATACCATTAAAATGTTTTTTGCATTTGATATATTTACCATACAGTATCATATGGAGACAGAAACCTTTTACATTATCATAAGTAGACATGATTAAATCCTTCCAATAGAAATAAAAAAAACGATTTTGTTACAAATTGAACCTTAATTGAGCTTCCTCTTCACATGGGATGATTTCACTGAATAACAAAAGATAGGGAATATTGAATGATTGAATGATCCCCAATGATCCATCGCATCTCCCAAAAACGGTTTCAACATAGATCTATAAAATGATAGTCTATAAACTAAAGCTTTGGTTGTCTTCCTCTCAGGCTTCCATGTCTTCTCCCTGGACCTCCTCATTGTCCACCTCTTGAACATCAGACACTGAGGCCTCATCTTGTGATCCTTCTGTAGCTCAGTTGGTAGAGCATGGCGCTTGTAACGCCAGGGTAGTGGGTTCAATTCCCGGGACCACCCATACGTAGAATGTATGCACACATGACTGTAAGTCGCTTTGGATAAAAGCGTCTGCTAAATGGCATATATTATATTATATTATCTTCACTGTCACTTTCCAACCTTGAGGATGGCTTGTTGTCAGGCTTAAAAAACCTCAAATCTGCCCGGATGGCCACCAATTCTTCAACATTTGTATTAGTCAGCCTGTTGCGTGCTTTGGTGTGTGTCCCCCCCAAACAAGGACCAGTTGCTCTCTGAGGCGGCTGATGTTGGTGGGATTTGGAGGATGATGGAGGCAACAGGGGAAAGAGCCTGAAATCCACAAAATCCCTTCCACCAGGTGGCTGATGAGATATGTTGGCACGACTACCACATTGCATCTCCATCGCAAAGCACTTGCTCGGAAGTGTACTTTGCCAGACTGCTAAGAACCTTGCCTCATGCTTTGCAAGCATTCTCGGAAGTCTCAGAATGTTGCGCATCCGGCTTTAGAAACAGCATGGAGTTACTGTATTATGCCTGCTATAGTGACAGGGGGCAGGGCTTGATGTGTGTGTGTGTGTGTGTGTGTGTGGCCCGGGAACTGGAAGCAAGCAGCAGTGGGAGGCAGCCTGTCTTGTTGGAGCATATAGCATGTAGACATTTTGTGGGATTTTCTTTTAGTCACACTGGTGCTCACAAAATAAAACTCTAGGTCACACAACAAAATACTTGAGCCCAGGGTACAGTTCATTATTCTGTGGATTATGGGACATATTATGAAAAAGAACACTGGTTATAGGACAGTTAGAAGTTTAGGGTACTCACATAGAAGGCCTGTTCCCGTAGGGAGGGGGTATCAGGAGGACTCTGGTTGTAGGTGGAGAAGCGTTTGTTCACCGTGGGGGGTTTGTTGACCGTGCTGGCGGTCGAGGCTTGGTCATCCTTGTCGAAGGGGCTGTCCATGAAAAAAAGGGCACAGAAACGTATTACTAGACCCACACACAAATGTATGCACACACGCAGTCCCTCTTTCTATACAACCTTAATATCCTTATCACTTCAAAGCAGAAGCCACATTGGACCACTCACTTCCAGGTGACCTCCAAGCTCAGTTTGATGGTCCCCAGGTCATTGATGTCCACTGCCACCGTCTGGGGTAAAGCAGCAAACAGGTCCTTGGTCTCACACGACACGTTTCCCACCACCACGTGATTGGCCAGGCTCTTCAGCTCTGTCACCTAGGGAACCAGAGTAAGACCAATCAAAAATCAGTAATTCAGTTATGATCTAAATCTCTCCAAACACCACACCAATAGCTGAATTTGATAAGCATTAACCAGGTTTCCGTTCCAACTTTTTTATGCGAGTAAAGCACAAGTTGGATAGAAAATGTCACGACAGCCCTGATTGAACACCACATGTCAGTAAACTTCCCAAATGTTAACAAAACACGCTAGACAAGGTTATATATTTTTTGTGTCTAAAATTAATTACGTGAGAAATATTGGTGAAAATATTTTTACACGCAAAGATCGATATAACCATCATATTAAAGTAAACTTGGGAGCTACGGGATGATGTTGTGTGGTCTTCCCAATAGGACTCGGGAAAGCATGCAGTTTATTAGACTACAGAAGAAATAAGTTATGAACTTCAGAGTTTGGTGAAAGTGCACAGTGATGAGCTTGATGCTGCTTTCCAATAAATATCAACGGTCTTATTCTGGTGACATGATGATCAATGCTTGGCTGCCGTTTGACAAATAAAAACAATCTCACTCTTTTTTCCATAATAGTTCTCATCATGTAGCCTACCCAGACTGTATATGTGCGCTGTTGGCTAGAGCACACATGCAAAGACCAGAGTGGGCACATTCGCTATATAGACAAACACATTTTTTTATAAAAATTTATCAGTAGAGTTGAAAATGCGATGGAAACCCATTTACTTGAATTGTTTTATTCAGTAGATGGGAATTTGACCGCAAAAGTTTGTTCTATGTGCACTAGGTCCTCACGCACAGCTTTTTATCTGCAACAAGTCAAATTGATAAAGACATCTCTGTTGGGAAAATCCAGATTTTAGAATATTCATATGCAAATCTGCAACCAATTGGATGGAAACCTAGCTATTGGCTATCAAAATTATACTGTTATACAAAAATCACTGACTTTTCACATTATTATCCATTGTAAATTATTTCTCTCTCAAGGTTATTATATTAGTATGGGATGAAACTTATTGTTATTGTCTGAATTCTTATTATTAAAATGTTCCTTGACCTGGTTTTCTAATTTGACAATCTATGCTTGAGTTACCACAGAAACTAGAGGCCATGGGTAACTTGGTCAAAAAGAATGGTGCCGATTGGCATATAGGTGGCACTGTTTTAATCAATCAGTCTCACTTAAACACTCATTTCATCTCATCTCATTTAAACACTGACCTGAGCCCTAGGACCGTGCCCCAGGACTACCTGACATGATGACTCCTTGCTGTCCCCAGTCCACCTGACTGTGCTGCTGCTCCAGTTTCAACTGTTCTGCCTTATTATTATTCGACCATGCTGGTAATTTATGAACATTTGAACATCTTGGCCATGTTCTGTTATAATCTCCACCCGGCACAGCCAGAAGAGGACTGGCCACCCCACATAGCCTGGTTCCTCTCTAGGTTTCCTCCTAGGTTTTGGCCTTTCTAGGGAGTTTTTCCTAGCCACCGTGCTTCTACACCTGCATTGCTTGCTGTTTGGGGTTTTAGGCTGGGTTTCTGTACAGCACTTTGAGATATCAGCTGATGTACGAAGGGCTATATAAATAAAATTTGATTTGAATTTGATTTCCACTTCTCCATTTCACCCAGGGATTTGAAACTTTGTATGTAGGTCCCTTTCATTATGCTGAACAAATTTGCCTCAAGGACCTATAAGGTCCATCAGGATAGATTTTCCTCCATCTTGGAAACTTGGTAAAACTTTGCATGAACCCAATAATGAAGTCCAAATAACACCAAATGAGTTATTAGTTAGGAGGCCCATGGCACATCTCTTAACTTAGTTCGCGAAAAGCCAAGAGACGGCTGAGGATTTTATGTGTCCATCTAAATCCTTCGTAAATCCACTTCACAAATGGCCTAATAACTTAACTTTTTGGGTCATCAAAGACAACCACGATGAACCATGTTAAGTTTGGCATTGACATATTAAACAATAAGGAAAATATTAACAATTCACTTTGACTATATAAAGCGCCAATGCGTAAAATAATAATAAATTATTATTCTCAGAATAAAAAGTCTGATTCACTCCAAATTTGGTCTGTCACATGCGCCGAATACAAGAGCTGAAGACCTTACCGTGAAATGCTTACTTACAAGCCCTTAACCAACATTGCAGTTCAATAAATTATTTACTAAATAAACTACAGTAAAAAATATAATAAAAAAGTAGCAATAACAAGGCTATAAACAGGGGGTACCGGGTCAATGTGCAGGGGTACAGGTTAGTCAAGGTTATTTGCACATGTAAGTAGGGGTAAAGTGACTATGCATAGCCAATAAACAGTGAGTAGCAGCAGAATAAAAAAAAAATATTTAAAAAGAATCCCAAAAAGAGTTTCAGAAATAGCACTGCTGCATTCAAAGACTGCCACACTATACCAGTAGATCCATATTAGCACATATGCACATTATTCTTTTTTAATTCTAATGAACCATAGGACCAAATGACACCACATTTGGAATGTAGGCCCATGGTACATGTCTCAACTTAGCTTGAGAAAAGGGATTGGTTTAAAGATGGCTGAGATATTGACGAATCTAAAATCAGATTTTCCATCTTAATTTAAATCACTGTAAATCCACTCCACAGTGGCCTATCAACTTGAAACTTGTCATCGCTATCATGGACATCCCTAAAATGAACCAAACGGAATTTAAAAAAAAAATAAAAATATTAATTCATTATTTGCATACAGTGGGGAGAACAAGTATTTGATAACCTGCAAAATCGGCAGTGTTTCCCACTTACAAAGCATGTAGAGGTCTGTAATTTTTATCATGGGTACACTTCAACTGTGAGAGACGGAATCTAAAACAAAAATCCAGAAAATCACATTGTATGATTTTTAAGTAATTCATTTGCATTTTATTGCATGACATAAGTATTTGATACATTAGAAAAGCATAACTTAATATTTAAACCAATCCTTTGCTCTTGTTCTGGGATTGATTTGCACTTTTCGCACCAAAGTACATTCATCTCTAGGAGACAGGACGCGTCTCTCTCCTGAGCGGTATGACGGCTGCGCGGTCCATGGTGTTCATACTTGCATACTATTGTTCGTACAGATAAACGTGGTACCTTCAGGCATTTGGAAATTGCTCCCAAGGATGAACCAGACTTGTGGAGGTCTTGGCCGATTTCTTTTTATTTTCCCATGATGTCAAGCAAAGAGGCACGGAGTTTGAAGGTAGGCCTTGAAATACATCCACAGGTACACCTCCAATTGACGTCAATTAGCCTATCAGAAGCTTCTAAAGCCATGACATATTCTGGAATTTTCTAATCTGTTTAAAGGCACAGACAACTTAGCATATGTAAACTTCTGACCCACTGGAATTGTGATGCAGTGAATTATAAGTGAAATAATCTGTCAACAATTGTTGTAAAAATTACTTGTGTTATGCACAAAGTAGATGTCCTAGCAGACTTGCCAAAACTATAGCCTGTTAACAAGAAATTTGTAGAGTGGTTGAAAAATGAGTTTTAATGACTCCAACCTAAGTGTATGTTAACTTCGGACAACTGCAAATGCGAGCTGAAAAGTACCAGTGGCGTGGCTTTGGCCCCAAGTGAGAGCAGGTCATTTGGAGCCATGGCCCAGTGAGACATGGGTGCCAGCCCGCATAGATGGAAACAGAAATATTTACCCCACTGTTTTGGGTAAAACACTGGGGTAAATCCTGTCTGGAAATTCAGACAGATCCATGTCTCCTGACCCCCTCAGTTTAACTTTCCTATCCTGTGACATTGGGCAAAGTAATGGAATCATTCAGGGAGAAAAACAAGTCGATATCCAGCTGCTCTCCTTTCACTGAGCTGTTATGTCCATTACCTCAGTGTCTTTGCTTCATACGCAGATGTGACTCTTTGAACGTGATTGACAGTCTGTGGGTGTGTGTATCTTCATGTGCCTATATGCACACGTGCGTGCATGTTTTAGGCAATAATTTTCTGCTTTGTACCTTTATTGATAGGAACTCTGTGATGAGAGGCAGGAAGATCATGTCCTCGCTGTCCCACACCTGCTTGCAGTTGATCTCAATCCTTCCCCTCAGCTTCCAGCGCTGCCGCCCATACTTCATTAAGATCTAAAAGGTCAGAGGTCAGGTTTAGGTTCTAGGGGGCATAGCAGAAAGATACAAAAATGAGCCAGACACTCACATCGGTCACACATTTCCCTTTTCTCAAGTCATTGCTGAGTCATTTGTGTTTTTGCTGAAGTTGAGCCAAACTCTGGAGGTTCTGTTTATAGTTGCCTTCACCCCAGGGAGGAAACTCAGCGCTCCACTGACTCACTCCATCGATTATGCTGTCCATCATCACTAAGTCTATGCATGTTAGACAGAGGCAGTGCTGACACATTAAAGCGTTTCCTTTTCAAATGACCCTGTTCCTCCTGCTAATCCCCCCCCAGACAGCCCAGCTAAGAGGCCATGCTACTGTAGCATACAGCTGCAGCCCGCCCATTAGGGCGTTAGGTGTGGCACCCCGCTTGTGATTGTTGTTGACCAAAGTTAGTATTTTTTATTTAAAAAATGATATAATTCATGGATTATGTTTTCAATGTTCAAAAGTGTGGAAATGTCTACATTTTCCTGTTTCAAAAATATATTGTTCAATACAAGCTGTTCAGTTACTTACTGCCCCACATGATTTATAAGAGGTCAAAGTAAATGAACCGTCCTGGGGCGCTCAAATTTGCATCCGTTGAGTCAGAACCCCTGGGTCTGCTCTAGTCTACCTACCAATGAGTCTCTCGTGCCAGACGGCTTACTTCCGCACAGGAGACTAAATCTGCCCTATCAGGTACAGGTGGCGCTAAAGCAAATTTAAATTAACTTGTAAATAAATCAATCAATCCCATCAGTCATGGGAGCCTGGGACCTGGTTAACCGGTCAACTACATCCAACAAGAAGAGAAGGACAGAGGGATAGACTAGCTAAAACCTTGTCATCACGGATCTGGTAGGTCAAAAAAGCCTGGCCAATTTTACCCCGCCCCCCATTGTGTGTGGACTAAAACATCATAAAACCGGGTGTATCACAAAGCATGATCAAATTAATTAGCCAGATGCAGAAATTGAGAAATAGTTAGATTTATTAGGTCAAAATTGACCATTTCATCTCTACCTTTGTTACCTAGTTACAATGGAATAAAAATTAATGTGAACCCTTTGGAAATACCTGGATTTCTGCATAAATTGGTCATACAATTGGATCTGATCTTCATCTAGGTCACAACAAGACAAACACAGTCTGCTTAAACTAATAACAGACAATTATACATTTTCATGTCTTTATTGAACACTGTGTAAACATTCACAGTGCAGGGTGGGGAAAGTATGTGAACACTTGGATTTAATAACTGATTGACCCGCCTTTGGCTGCAATAACCTCAACCAAACGTTTCCTGTGGTTGTGGATCAGACCTGCACAATGGTCAGGAGGAATTTTGGAACATTCCTCTTTACAAAACTGTTTCAGTTCAGCAATATTCTTGGGATGTCTGGTGTGAACTGCTCTCGAGGTCATGCCACAGCATCTCAAATCAGGTTGAGGTCAGGACTCCAGAAGGTAGCCTAACATTCTCCTGCAAAATGTCTTGATAAACTTGGGAATTGATTTTTCTATCAATGATAGCAAGCTGTCCAGGCCCTGAGGCAGCAAAGCAGCCCCAAACCACGATACTCCCTCCACCATATTTTACAGTTGGGATGTTTTTCCCCCCCCACACATAGTGTTGTGTATTCTTTTCAAACAACCCAATTGTAGTTTCATCTGTCCATAGAATATTTTGCCCGTAGCACTATGAAACGTCCTGGTGAGCTTTTGCAAACTGCAGACGTGCAGCAATGTTTTTTTGGACAGCAGTGGCTTCTTCCGTGGTGTCCTCCCATGAACATCATTCTTGTTCTCGTGTTTCTCATTTCGTAGACTCATCAACAGAGATATTAGCATGTTCCAGATATTTCTGTAAGTCCTTAGCTGACACTCTCGGATTCTTCTTAACTTCATTGAGCATTCTGTGCTGTGCTCTTGCAGTCATCTTTGCAGGACAACCACTCATAGGGAGTGTAGCAACAGTGCTGAACTTTCTCCATTTATAGACAAATTGTCTTACCGTGGACTGGTGAACATCAAGGTTTTTAGAGATACTTTTGTAACAAATCTCAGAAGACCTAAAATTAAGAACTTTTTTTTTGAGGCATGGTTCACATCAGGCAATGCTTCTTGTGAATAGCAAACTCAAATTTTGTGAGTGTTTTTTTAATAGGGCAAGGCAGCTCTAACCAACATCTCCAATCTCGTCTCATTGATTGGACTCCGGGTTAGCTGACTCCTGACTCCAATTATCTTTTGGAGAAGTCATTAACCTAGGGGTTCACCTACTTTTTCAACCTACACTGTGAATGTTTAAACTTTGTATTCAATATAGACAAGAAAAATACAATAATTTGTGTGTTATTAGTTTAGGCACACTATGTTTGTCTATTGTTGTGACAGATGAAGACCAGATCAAATCTGATACCAATTTATGCAGAAATCCAGGAAATTCCAAAGGGTTCACATACTTTCTCTTGCCTCTGTAGCTCCCATGCCAATTTCAAGTTTTCCTAAACTAATATCTGTGTAACTCAGAAATATGAGGTTATTTCAGAATGAAAGTTAACTGGCTAGCGCATCATACTTTGTGACATTATGTTAGCTAGCTACCCCAGTTAGATAATGTGTTTAAACTTAATGGGTCGGCATGCTTTAAACAAAAAAAAGTAAACTGACTTGCCTAGTTAAACAAAGGTAAGAACAAATTCTTATTATCAATGACGGCCTAGGAACAGTGGGTTAACTGGGCTCCTGAGTGGCACAGTGGTCTAAGGCACTGCATCTCAGTGCTAGAGGCGTCACTACAGACCCTTGTTCAATTCCAGACTGTATCACAACCGACCATGACTAGGAGTCCCATAGGGCGGCGCACAATTTGCCCAGAATTGTCCGGGTAAGGGTTTGGCCAGGGTCGGCCGTCATTGTAAATAAGAATTTTTTCTTAACTGACTTGCCTAGTTAAAAGGTTCAATTTTAAAAAGCTTGTTGCGTTCTCCCTGGTGTACTAGTTCTAAATAATATAATCTGTTCAAAACAGTGGCAGCTTATGCAGCATAGGTTGTTCGGTTTTTGACATGCAAATGTGAAATATGTGCATTTACAAGGTTGTTCAAATGCACAGATGTCTTTTAGACAATATATAAAGCTAACACCAAGCTCTTCACTCCCCTGGTATTCAGCCAATCAGCAGCCGCCACTGGTAGCATATCCACTCCCTCCAACAGCAATTTATTGTCTAAGGCTTGGCCTTAGAGGAATGATAATGCTGGGGCAGCCATGCTAGAGTGGAGAGAGAGAGAAACTCACCTCATACGAGTCTCCAGCACACAGCCGTGCGAACCCTGCTAGACCTGCAACACAAACAAAAAGGTTCAAGGCCTCATACAAACACTAACAATGCAACAGTGTGATTGAAATAGACCAACACAGTCTGGAGTCACAGACAGGGAAGAGGAAGGAGTTGGCTAAAATGAACGTACCCTTCATTTTCACATGGAACTCTCCCAGCTGGTTTTCCAGCTCGCTCTCCAACATGCACATGTTCTGCAAAGAGTGAACGTTAAGCAAAGACATCAGGCAGTCAAAACTACAAACATAGTACTAATATCAGAACACCTATTCTTAGTCAGGTTACCCTGCAGTCTTTGAAATCCATTTTAGGACACTGACTATCCACAGCTCCCTGCCCATCTTACCCTGTTCCCCATTCCTTCCTTCCATCCTTCCACCACAGTCCTCTATCACACCCCTCACCTCTGTGTACTCTTTGTAGCCCTTGTTGGCCTCAGACAGGCTCTCTCTGGCCTCGCGGCTGCCCTGGGAGTCTGTGTAGGCCTTCACCATTTTATTGGCACCATCCCTCAGCCGGCGCTGCATACAGTAGGCCTCATACAGCTCGTCAACCTGAGGAGGACAAAACACAGTTATGCATGGTTCATTTAATTTGTCCCTTACAGTGGTTATACAATTACTGTATATCCACTGTATATTATAGTTTTGTTGTTTATTTTATTCACCAACCATTCAAGAATACACCCTAAACCTCTCTTCATAAATCATTTTCAATAATAGTAATCCATTTAGTTCTACGGTCCATTTCCATCATAATGGAACCCTTATGCATGTAATTGCACCATAATCCTTCCCTTGGTTCTTGACAATTTCACGACCTCTGAAAAAAGTGTGTCTGTAAAATGAAGACGCAACTGCAATGCAGTGGAAGTCCAGATGGGGACATTCCACTGGCCTCACAAACACAAATATAAACATAAGTTAGAAACTATGCGTCCTGTTGGCCACCTTATTGCTCTACGACTTCCTCACGCATCTCATATGTACTGTATATATATATCAACATTTTATTGATCCGCCAGCAGATTTGGGGAGCCAGCTATTGAACTGTAAGCTGTTACGGGAGACAGGAAACAGTTAAAGCACTTAGACAATACAATAATACACACATTCATACTCACTCCCTGTGACAAATGCTGACAATCTCAACGATACAGTACAACCACCAAACACAAAAACAAAACACTGTCTGCATGTCCCATCAAATAACATTGTAGCAGACTCTCAGATTAAACATGCATTCACCTTGTCAAAAACATCACACATTATTTTCAGGTCACAAGAGAAATGTGGTATTGTGTGTTTTGACATTGTGCTGGTTTTCTGAATCAGTGCACATCGCTTTCAGCTCGGTGCCTCATTCACTAAAAGATGCCCACTGTCTCCCCACTTTCAGACACCCTGATTCACCAAAGTGAGTGACCCAGCATGTCAGGCCCACACTATGTGGATCCACTGAGCTGCTGCCAACCCGCCAGCCTGAATGAATTAGTAAACAAACACCATGAGAGCTCCATTCACTAGAGTAGAGTAGACTCCTTGGGAAATGTTTTATGAGTGAGTGAGAGGGTGCATCGCCATCTTTTATATTCTACGGTCACATTCCCTCCATTTGGTGATGATCACAGAGGCCTGTAGTGCACCTGACGTACAACAGTACTCTATACCTGCCTTCCTGATGACCCTCTCTGAACACGGTCTCAACATGTTGGTTTGAAGACTATCCTCTCATTAACATGATGGCGTAGCAGTCAGACGCATTTGTCCTTCGTCTTGTCGTGTCCCATGTATATCTATTTTTCTAAACCCTTACTTCAAAATACTCTCCTGCAACCCGCCTCACCCAATGTGGTGTGGATCTGCTTTTTCTCTAACATATTTTTCTTTGAACTAATCAGTGTTCCTCTCCCTGGAAGTCTTTAGTAAAAGGCAAAAGGCTTGTGCATAATGAAGAGAAACCAGAGTCATTATGGGGTATTGTGTGTAGATTGATGAGGAAAAAATAATTTCACACATTTTAGAATAAGGCTGTAACGTTACAAAATGTGGAAAAAGTCAAAGGGTCTGAATACTTTACGAATGCACTGTAGGTGAATATGGAAAATTCCCATATTTAACAAGATATGACTGCAGACACCCAGCAGGGTTGGGTTTTCCCATTCCCTAAATTCTTCTCCATTGATGTGATGATTAAAGCAGAAGTGCTCCCCTGCGTAACTGACTGGGTGCAGTGGGGGAAGAAACCAAATCCTGGCGCACCAAAGAAGTGTCAAGGGACGCCAGTTGAGTCACTCCTATCAAATCGCATTGAGAGCATACGTCAATGACAGAATCAACTTGAATTGTTGCATCTTGTTGTGTTGTTGTCCTCCGGTGGCTAACAAGCTAAAATAGCCCCTTTCTTAAATTAGCCATGGATGGAGAAAGGGAATTGGACTTGTGGTTTTACTTAATTCTCTGTACTGGCCAATGATTATAACGGCGACAGACCACTCAAGGAACCTTCAGAATAAAAACTAATCAATGGCGTTTCCTTCTGGAGGGGCAATCAGCCTAACTCAGTCGCCAGGAAGAGGAAGGGCAGGTCAACAACTGGTTAAGTTTACGTTCAAATAAATATATTTTTAAAAACCGCTGCTCTCCTTATCCAGGTGATGGGCTGAGACATTTGACTGCTAGGAGATCAGACTCCCAAAGGCAAACCCCGCTTGTAAAACACAAACTAGTCAAACATCAAACAGGTAGGAGGAAGAAAATAAGGAGGAAGAAGATGGAGGTGTTCCTGTGCTGCGGCAGCTGTGTCGGGTTAGCAGCCTTGCCAGTGTCCTGCTCTCTCAGGAGGGTTAAAACGCTCAGAAAACAATCTAGGAATGTGAGATTAGCCTGAGGCCACCCCCTGCCAGTTAACCACACCCAGCCATACTGTGTGTGCATGTGTGATGAAGCTCAGTTGCACCAATGCAAACAGGGCTGGTTTTGAAAACTAGAAAGCAGCACTCACTCATAAGTACAGTGACTACCGTAATTTCCGGACTATAAGCCGCTACTTTATTCCCACACCTTGAACCTCGCGGCTCCAGTTTCAACTGTTCTGCCTTACTATTATTCAACCATGCTGGTCATTTATGAACATTTGAACATCTTGGCCACGTTCTGTTATAATCTCCACCTGGCACAGCCAGAAGAGGACTGGCCACCCCACATATGCTCTCTCTAATTCTCTCTTTCTTTCTCTCTCTCGGAGGACCTGAGCCCTAGGACCGTGCCCCAGGACTACCTGACATGATGGCTCCTTGCTGTCCCCAGTCCATCTGACTGTGCTGCTGCTCCAGTTTCAACTGTTCTGCCTTATTATTATTTGACCATGCTGGTCATTTATGAACATTTGAACATCTTGGTCATGTTCTGTTATAATCTCTACCCGGCACAGCCAGAAGAGGACTGGCCACCCCACATAGCCCGGTTCCTCTCTAGGTTTCTTCCTAGGTTTTGGCCTTTCTAGGGAGTTTTTCCTAGCCACCGTGCTTTTACACCTGCATTGTTTGCTGTTTGGGGTTTTAGGCTGGGTTTCTGTACAGCACTTTGAGATATCAGCTGATGTACGAAGGGCTATATAAATAAATTTGATTTGATTTGATTTGATTTAATTGTCACCCTCATGGCAAAGACACGGAGAAATGCATATGATGCAGCTTTAAAGTTGAAGGCGATCGATCTGGCTGTTGGAAAAGGAAATAGAGCTGCTGCATGGGAGCTTGGCCTTAATGAGTCGATTATAAGACTTTGTAAACAGCAGCGTGAGGAACTGACTCAGTGCAAAAAGACAACAAACCTCTCAGAGGGAAGAAAAGCAGATGGCCCAAAGTATTTGCAGCCACTCGACATCAGTGTAAATCGTGCATTTAAGGTGGCGCTCCTTGTTCAGTGGGAGGCTTGGATGACAAGTGGGCAGAAATCCTTCACTAAAACGGGCCGCATGCGAAGAGCAACTTATGGTCAAGTCTGCCAGTGGGTCCTGACAGCGTGGAGCATTGTCAAAAAATCCACTATCATCAACGGGTTTCGAAAGGCTGGACTGCTGCGTGTTGAAGGGGCAGCATGAGCTCAGCGGGGTATTTGCCTCCGGATGAAAGTGACGAGAGCGACAATGAAAACGAGCCAACATCGGATGAAGCAATTCTGAGGCTATTCAACTCCGACACTGAAGGAGATGACTTCAGTGGTTTCAGTGCACAGGAGGAGGAAGATGGTGACCAATGACTTCCTTGGTAGGCTACTGTTTATTTTTGTTACAAGCAGTGTTTCGTTAAAGCCTATTTATTTTTGTTACAAGCCGTGTTTCGTTTAAAGGCTGTGTAAAGTTAATTTGTTTCAATGTACCGGTAGGCACCTGCGGCTTATAGACATGTGCGGCTTATTTATGTACAAAATACATATTTTTTAAATAATTAAGTGGGTGCGGTTTATATTCAGGTACGCTTAATAGTCCAGCAATTACGGTAAGCCAAAAGCTGCTGGACCTTACCCCTGGACTGCAACCTGTCAGGTACTCACCCACATAATCACTGTTAGAGGCCCTGTCTGTCTGCTAGGCCTGCTGTAGTGTGTGGGTGGCTACAGACATACTCTGAGTGGTCAGTTGTAATCAAATGAAAACCTAACATTACTTGTTTCATTTCACATAAAGTTATGTAAGCTACACACTGTAACACACCTTTTCACATCTATTCCTATCTGACACACCCATGAAAAATAACTTCTACAAGCACATAGTTTATTTACCAGTCACACTATGGTTTCCCCATTCTTTCTCTCACACACACACACACACACACACACACGACTCACCTTGCTTAGATGGAACTCAAGCCGTCGCATGAACCTCTCATTCACTTTTACTTGCTGTTGTAAGAAACACAAGAAGGACTCAAAATTATGCTAACCTTCATTCTCAAAGTAAAATAAATGGATAGAATGTAATTTGGGACCAATGGATAGCTGTCGGATTGTTTTGGTGAAATCTAATATGATTACTGTGTGCTACTGTGCAATGGAGTGGGTGAAAAATAAAAGACAGGGTCAAACTCACCTTATCCAGCTCATAGAGAAACCCCTGAAGAGGAACAAGATCACATTATTATACTGTCCAGTAAAAATCCATTGCCAGATCAAGTGAGCATACACCATTTTAAGGCAGATTCAAGCCCTGGTGGTACCTACCAGGCGAGAGTTCCTCTTGGACTCCCTCATCTGTTGGCTCAGGCTGTCCAGCTCCATCTGGTGCACCTGCAGGTAAGACCTGAGACGTACATGGCATGTCAATTTCCTGTATGTCTGAGCAGGCATGCATGACAGTAACGTATTGTGAAAAAGTGCTTTTGTGTGTGTGTGTGTGTGTGTGTGTGTGTGTGTGTGTGTGTGTGTGTGTGTGTGTGTGTGTGTGTGTGTGTGTGTGTGTGTGTGTGTGTGTGTGTGTGTGTGTGTGTGTGTGTGTGTGTGTGTGTGTGTGTGTGTGTGTGTGTGTGTGTGTGTGTGTGCGCGCTCACTGCAGGCCTCTCTTCAGAGCCTCATAGACTTCGTCTAGCCTCTCAGGCTGGGGCACCTTGGGCGGTGGTGATTTAGCAGAGAGGGTGAACATCCTGCTGACTCTGGAGGGCTTCCTGGTGACCCCCAGGGTGCTGAACGCTGATAGGTTTCTAAAACATAAAACACAATACTTTTTACTAATGGCAAGACTGAAAATGCAGCACTGCAATCACTGACTGTTGGTGAATTAATGGAATCAATGTTATTTAAACATGACATGGAGATAAGTCTCATTCATACAGAACAGGCCAAAGACATGTTGATGTCTCCTCACTAGCAAGGACACTGATGGAGTATCCCATCTCCAACACACCCTTCCAAGGCATATTTTATTGCAACTTGTGTTAAGAAAAGATTTGCACAGTCAGGGGTAATGATAACATTCTGAGTTAAAATAATAAGTTACACTTTATAAAATCCAACAGGTAATCAATGTGAGTCAAGACTCCTCTTTCACAGATGACAGGCCAGTCAATGGGCTACGGAAGAGAAATGCATTAGTCTGTCTAGCCTGCTCATAATCTCTTCATCTTTGAAAAAAACTCACAAAAGATATCTTATAAGACTCAACACACCTTTCACTCCCTCATCCAGGCATAACTAATAACCATGAAGTGAATCATAACTACTGCTTCATGTTAATGCATTCCTTACAACTGTGGACAGCATAATTCATATTTAGATTTTTTCAGCTAAATTCTAACTTCTAGAGACGGCTTAATTTCCTTTTCCTCCATCTCCTGAGGCTCTCGGTCTCTAACACGAACTCATGCGCATGTTACTCAAGCATACCCACTCCATTCTCCTCTCTGTTCCCCCTTTCATATTCTGACCTGGTTTCTTCTCTTCATTAATAAATAACTAGTGCCCTTGATTTCCCTCCATTCTACCTGACAGGGAATAAAGAAAATCCCTTTGGATAGACCAAAGCTTTGCTTGTTCGATACTACTACACTGTTGGAGCTATGATTTTGCTACACCCACAATAACATCTGCTAAATATGTGCATGTGACGAATAAAATATGATTTGTCATGGAAAGAGCAAATGCTCTCAATGTTTTGTATACTCCGTGTGTAATGTAATGTTATATAAAATATATAAATACATATATTATAAATATATTTATAATATATATATATATATATATATATATATATATTTTTTATAACAAAGTATTGAGAAACTTTTGTTATTGACCAAATACTTATTGTCCACCATAATTTGCAAATAAATTCATTAAAAATCCTACAATGTGATTGTCTGGATTTCTTTTCTCATTTTGTTTGTCATAGTTGAAGTGATGATGGTGATGAAAATTACAGGCCTCATCTTTTTAAGTGGGAGAATTTGCACAATTGGTAGCTGACTAAATACGTTTTGCCCCACTGTACACACACACACACACACACACACACAGACAGAATTCAGAAAGTATTCAGACCCCTTCTATTTTTTGACATTTTGTTACGTTAGACTTATTCTAAAATGGATTTAATACATTTTTTTCCTCAATCTACACACAATACCCCATAATGACAGGGGGGAAAGATGATTTTTTTTGTGTGTGCAAATTTATTACAAATAAAAAACAGAAATCCCTTATTTACATAAATATTCAGAACCTTTGCTATGAGACTCGAAATTGAGCTCAGGTGCATCCTGTTTCCATTGATCATCCTTGAGATGTTTCTACAACTTGGAGTCCACCTGTTGTAAATTGAATTGATTGGACATGATTTGGAAAGACACACACCTGTCTATATAAAAAAAAGGTCCCACAGTTGATTGTGCATGTCAGAACAAAAACCAAGACACAGATCTGAGGAAGGGTACAAAAATTATCTGCAGCATTTAAGGCCCACATGAACACAGTGGCCTCCATCATTCTTAAATGGAAGAAGTTTGGAACCACCAATACTCTTCCTAGAGCTGGCAAGATTGAACTATTTGGCCTGAATGCCAAGTGGCACGTCTGCAGGAAATCTGGCAACATCCCTACGATGAAGCATGGTGGTGGCAGCAGCATCATGTTGTGGGGATGTTTTTCAGCAGCAGGGACTGGGAGACTAGTCATGATCGAGGGAAAGATGAACAGAGAAAAGTATAGAGACATCCTTGATGAAAACCTGCTCCAGAGCGCTCTGGACCTCAGACTGGGGCGAAGGTTCACCATCCACCGACCCTAAGCACACAGCCAAGACAACGCAGGGGTGGCTTCGGGACAAGTGTCTAAATGTCCTTGAGTGGCCCAGCCAGAGCCCGGACTTGAACCCGAACTAACATCGTTGGAGAGACCTGAAAATAGCTGTGCAGCGACACTCCCCATCCAAACTGACAGAGCTTGAGAGGCTCTGTAGAGAAGAATGGGAGAAACTTCCCAAATACAGGTGTGCCAAGCTTGTAGTGTCATACCCAAGACGACTCAAGGCTGTAATCGCTGCCAAAGGTGCTTCAAAGGGTCTGAAAACGTATGTAAATATATTATTTGTGTTTTTTGCTTCGTCATTATGGGGTAGTGTGTGTAGATTGATGAGGAAAAATAATTACTGTTACATTACTGTTAATAAGGCTGTAACTTAACAAAATGTGGAAAAATTCAAGGGGTCTGAATACTTTCCGAATGCTTTTTAACAGTAATGTACATTAGACCTCAGAGGGAGTGTCCTCACCTGTAGGGCTTATCGTAGGAGTTGACCCCAGCAAAGGACTGGCTCCTAGTGATGGATCTGGAAAGGACTCGGCGCGACGAGCGCATGGAAAGGGACATTGAGGACACAGCTCTGGAGGGACTCCCTGCAGAGACAAGAGAGGGAAGGCTTTAGAAGTTACACAGTGACAGACAAAATGGGGCCAGTTTGGAATTTGTCCTCAGGCACTGCAGGAAAACATCAAAATGAGCAGAGCAGAATTTTCTTTACAATTGAATCCGGCTTCCATTGTTCTTTCACAGGAACTCAATTATGCCATGAGTTTATTCTCAAATACACATTTCTTGAAATCTTGATAGGTCTATGCACTTCATCCTTATGAATCAAGATGGACATTTTTCAAACTGTGTTCCCTAATAAGCTGCAGGGGCTCCACACTTGTAACGCCCGGGGTGTAGTGGAGGAAGAAGTCAGGCGCAGGAAGCAGAGTTCAGGGTAGCGCTACTTTTAATGCACCACAACGGTGAACAGACGCCAACCCAAACAAATGCCCCAAACACAGGGAACTTAAACAGTCCAGCAAAATACGAACACACAGACAACCGTGAACTATAGCCGTGTACACGCGTACACTGAAATAATCCCGCACAACCAGCAGGCGGGCCGGCTGGTAAATAAAGCCCAACCAATTAGCCTAAACTAAACACAGGTGCAACTAATAAACAGAAAGGGATCAGTGGCAGCTAGTAGGCCGGTGACGACAACCGCCACCCCATCAGGAAGGGGAGCCACCTTCGGTAGGAGTCGTGACAACACACCTGGGACAAATACCAGTTCTTCACATCAAAGCATCTTATTATACAATGTAAATGCTGCCCTGAGAGCTCTTGGAGAGATTATGTAAGAAAACATTTAATCTCGTGCCTTGGAGAGATGTTTATCTGTATCTCTTTTGCATGAACAGTGATATGCAGATAGTTTGTTGTTTTTGGTTTAAAAGCACCAGCAAGTTGTCTAATTATCTGACAGATCAGTTAGTTTTAAGGTGTGGCAAATCTACAGGTTCAAATGTTCTGACATGTCAACATTCATTTGGTTTTCCAACTTTCAACAAGCCATAATTTGTTATAATGCATCTGCCATAAAGCATTCAGCAACTCAAAATGTTACATGTCAAAAGGCAGTCGGACTATTTCTGTATTTTAGGCTTCTCCCCCCCCCCCCCCATCTACTCCTGCATCCTCTGTATGCCTCCATATTCCCTCGCTCTTCCTGTGGTGCAAGGTCAAGCAGCGAGGGTACTGTGTGTCACCATTTCCACACTGGAAACAAAAGACCAGTGAAGATCAAGGGCTAACAGAGACACAGTGCAGACTGCAAACACATTACTGCTGCCTACCCACTATCTCTGTGCTCTACCTCTATCAGGTGAGGCAACCTCAAAGCACAAAGATTTTAGCTTCAATACACAAACTCAGTCCTATTACACACAAATCAAATATACATTTGAACTGTTCTCCCCAGGAGGAAGTGTAATTATTATTGTCAATGGTAACCACAGTTCTACTGAGCATTGTGGTTTTGTCAAGCCCTGTTAGTTTGATCGGTGTTGTCTTGTTTGGTCAGGAGCAGTAATATGAGTTCCTTAGATACAGAGATGCATTCAGGCCCTTAGGAAGGAGGTCAAGGTTTATATTGAACTTGTGGTAGACAGGAAACAGCAGTCACAGCTACAAATGCCTCACGTCATAAAACACAGAACTGAGCTGACCAGCTACGCTCAATACAATTCACTACAGCCAATTGAGTCCCCATAGCCCAACACTCATTCCCTACAGTAGCATTTCATCTACGTCCATCTCACTCAGCAAAACCCAGCCAAGGAGAAGGGGCTGCGAGTGTGAAACCTATAGAGAGACGAGGGAGAGGTCCTACAGCTCGAAACAGAACTACAGTAAATATCATATGTAAAATGTATATTTCACTCAATTCAGTGATTTTCACATGGAAGATGTCGGTAAAGTTAAAAGCTAGTCTGCCTGGTGAAAAATGTATATTTAATCACATACTGATCCCTGGTAAGATGATTTCCCTAATAAGTCAATTAGAGGCCTTTTACAATCAGTCAACTGTACTACTGCAAACAGCTCAGACTCACAAACAAACCCAGAGACACCCAGCTGCCAAACCCAAGGCAGAGGAAATGGTGACATTCTACAGGAAGTCTGAAGTCGGAAACTCTAAAAAGGAAGATGGTTGAGGAAAACAAACCTCTAGAACAGACTGAGATAAAGCTCTCTGCCTGGAATATTGACTGAACCCATTTTCTTTTCCTTCAATACAGACAGAGACCGAAAGAGGCAAAACAAGCTAAATAAAATGCAAAAAGGGGATCATGGAGCGTGAGAGATGGACAGACTAATACATAGTTGCACCTCTTCACCATAAACTGGTCATTATATTTGGCATATGATCGTTTCTGTGCCATATAGAGTACATTTGAGGAACCACTAGTATTTCTTTACACACAAATCATATACTGTGCCAAAACATATTTAAGTATACACCTTTGCAGCTGGTAGTACACGGCACTTACTGCACACGCACATCTTCAAGAGGATCATTCTCATCATGGGCATCACGTAGTAAACAGGACACAGGTAAGCGACACATGATCCTTTCTTCACTCAGCCTTGGATGAATACCTTGCTGCACTGCCACCCACACGCAGTGCACAGAGTCAACCATCCCAACAATACACCCAGCCCGTCCTGCCTGATTCCTACCCGTCCCAGAAGAGGTTAGGTCAGCCTGGGAATAAACAGGGTGATCACACGATGGGAAGTACCAGACTGCGTCTGGTACTTCCGGCGCCGACTGAGATGGCCGCCTCGCTTCGCGTTCCTAGGAAACTATGCAGTTTTTTTTTTTACGTGTTATTTCTTACATTAGTACCCCAGGTCATCTTAGGTTTCATTACATACAGTCGAGAAGAACTACTGAATATAAGATCAGCGTCAACTCACCATCAGTACATTTACATTTACATTTAAGTCATTTAGCAGACGCTCTTATCCAGAGCGACTTACAAGAATATGTTTTCCGCGACGCGGATCCTGTGTTCTGCCTTACAAACAGGACAACGGAATGGATCGCATGCAGCGACCCAAGGAAACGACTCTGAAAAAGAGGGAAACGCGGCGGTGTTCTGGTCAGACTCCGAAAAAGGGCACATCGCGCACCACTTCCCAGTATTCTTCTTGCCAATGTCCAGTCTCTCGACAACAAGGTTGATGAAATCCGAGCAAGGGTGGCATTCCAGAGGGACATCAGAGACTGCAACGTTCTCTGCTTTACGGAAACATGGCTTACTGGGAAGACGCTATCCAGGGCGGTGCAGCCAACGGGTTTCTCCACGCATCGCGCCGACAGAAACAAACATCTCTCTGGTAAGAAGAGTGGCGGGGGCGTATGCCTCATGACTAACGGGACATGGTGTGATGAAGGAAACATACAGGAACTCAAATCCTTCTGTTCACCTGATTTAGAATTCCTCACAATCAAATGTAGACCGCATTATCTTCCAAGAGAATTCTCTTCGATAATAATCACAGCCCTATATATCCCCCCCCAAGCAGACACATCGATGGCTCTGAACGAACTTTATTTAACTCTTTGCAAACTGGAAAACATTTATCCGGAGGCTGCATTCATTGTAGCTGGGGATTTTAACAAAGCCAATCTGAAAACAAGACTCCCTAAATTTTATCAGCATATCGATTGCGCAACCAGCGGTGGTAAAACCTTGGATCATTGTTACTCTAACTTCCGCGACGCATATAAGGCCCTGCCCCGCCCCCCTTTCGGAAAAGCTGACCACGACTCCATTTTGCTGATCCCTGCCTACAGGCAGAAATTAAAACAAGAGGCTCCCACGCTGAGGTCTGTCCAACGCTGGTCAGACCAAGCTGACTCTACACTCCAAGACTGCTTCCATCACGTGGACTGGGACATGTTTCGTATTGCGTCAGATGGGAATATTGACGAATACGCTGATTCGGTGTGTGAGTTCATTAGAACGTGCGTCGAAGATGTCGTTCCCATAGCAACGATAAAAACATTCCCTAACCAGAAACCGTGGATTGATGGCAGCATTCGCGTGAAACTGAAAGCGCGAACCACTGCTTTTAATCAGGGCAAGGTGTCTGGCAACATGACTGAATACAAACAGTGCAGCTATTCCCTCCGCAAGGCTATTAAACAAGCTAAGCGTCAGTACAGAGACAAAGTGGAATCTCAATTCAATGGCTCAGACACAAGAGGCATGTGGCAGGGTCTACAGTCAATCACGGACTACAAGATGAAATCCAGCCCAGTCACGGACCAGGATGTCTTGCTCCCAGGCAGACTAAATAACTTTTTTGCCCGCTTTGAGGACAATACAGTGCCACTGACATGGCCTTCAACGGAAACATGCGGTCTCTCCTTCACCCAGACGGCATCCCCAGCCGCGCCCTCAGAGCATGCGCAGACCAGCTGGCCGGTGTGTTTACGGACATATTCAATCAATCCCTATACCAGTCTGCTGTTCCCACATGCTTCAAGAGGGCCACCATTGTTCCTGTTCCCAAGAAAGCTAAGGTAACTGAGCTAAACGACTACCGCCCCGTAGCACTCACTTCCGTCATCATGAAGTGCTTTGAGAGACTAGTCAAGGACCATATCACCTCCACCCTACCTGACACCCTAGACCCACTCCAATTTGCTTACCGCCCAAATAGGTCCACAGACGATGCAATCTCAACCACACTGCACACTGCCCTAACCCACCTGGACAAGAGGAATACCTATGTGAGAATGCTGTTCATCGACTACAGCTCGGCATTCAACACCATAAATACCCTCCAAGCTCGTCATCAAGCTCGAGACCCTGGGTCTCGACCCCGCCCTGTGCAACTGGGTACTGGACTTCCTGACGGGCCGCCCCCAGGTGGTGAGGGTAGGCAACAACATCTCCTCCCCGCTGATCCTCAACACGGGGGCCCCACAAGGGTGCGTTCTGAGCCCTCTCCTGTACTCCCTGTTCACCCACGACTGCGTGGCCACGCACGCCTCCTACTCAATCATCAAGTTTGCGGACGACACAACAGTGGTAGGCTTGATTACCAACAACGACGAGACTGCCTACAGGGAGGAGGTGAGGGCCCTCGGAGTGTGGTGTCAGGAAAATAACCTCACACTCCACTTCAACAAAACTAAGGAGATGATTGTGGACTTCAGGAAACAGCAGAGGGAACACCCCCCTATCCACATCGATGGAACAGTAGTGGAGAGGGTAGCTAGTTTTAAGTTCCTCGGCATACACATCACAGACAAACTGAATTGGTCCACTCACACTGACAGCGTCGTGAAGGCGCAGCAGCGCCTATTCAACCTCAGGAGGCTGAAGAAATTCGGCTTGTCACCAAAAGCACTCAAACTTCTACAGATGCACAATCGAGAGCATCCTGGCGGGCTGTATCACCGCCTGGTACGGCAACTGCTCCGCCCTCAACCGTAAGGCTCTCCAGAGGGTAGTGAGGACTGCACAACACATCACCGGGGGCAAACTACCTGCCCTCCAGGACACCTACACCACCCGTTGTTACAGGAAGGCCATAAAGATCATCAAGGACATCAACCACCCGAACCACTGCCTGTTCACCCCGCTATCATCCAGAAGGCGAGGTCAGTACAGGTGCATCAAAGCTGGGACCGAGAGACTGAAAAACAGCTTCTATCTCAAGGCCATCAGACTGTTAAACAGCCACCACTAACATTGAGTGGCTGCTGCCAACACACTGTCATTGACACTGACCCAACTCCAGCCATTTTAATAATGGGAATTGATGGGAAATGATGTAAATATATCACTAGCCACTTTAAACAATGCTACCTTATATAATGTTACTTACCCTACATTATTCATCTCATATGCATATGTATATACTGTACTCTACATCATCGACTGCATCCTTATGTAACACATGTATCACTAGCCACTTTAACTATGCCACTTTGTTTAGTCTACACACTCATCTCATATGTATATACTGTACTCGATACCATCTACTGTATGCTGCTCTGTACCATCACTCATTCATATATCCTTATGTACATGTTCCTTATCCCCTTACACTGTGTATAAGACAGTAGTTTTGGAATTGTTAGTTAGATTACTCGTTGGTTATCACTGCATTGTCGGAACTAGAAGCACAAGCATTTCGCTACACTCGCATTGAACATCTGCTAACCATGTGTATGTGACAAATAAAAATGGATTGGATTTGATTTGATTATTGAGCGTAACAAACATAAAACCAGGAGAGTCGTACGCCACATAACTACAGGCTTCCATCGGGCCCCATGATGAGTGTGGTGTTGCTGGACAGGGTGTGAAGCCCATAGACATGTGGTTACACCCATTGTTCTGCTGCTTGGCCCCGTTCCTGAACAGTTCTAGAAGGGGGAGAAAAAAAAGCACACAGGGGCCATCCACTCCATCATACCCACTCTGATCCACCCTCAGCATCATGATGCACATCAAAGCGTCACCCTTCTCATCTTAATGTGTATATCACACCTGCAGGTCAAAGGAGTCTCTTGGGTGTTTATAAGCAAGGGAGTTGTTTATGTGGTCTCTGTATTGTGTTGAGTCTGTGAATGAGTGTGTTAGAAAACACACCGTCTGTTTTGTGATCAGCCACAGAGAGAGGTGCAGCTGGAGTAACAAAAGCACTATTGACATGGCCAAGGGACAGCCAATGGGGAATGGACATGGCCTCAGATACAGGCTTCACCCCCTATCAACCAGCCGGTCTCCCTCTAATATTCCAAACACAGCAGAGATACGCAGGGTCTACTGTCCCCTGGGGCAGACAGGCCCTGAAAAACACAGGCACAGTGGACCACTCAGAACAGAGGGTCACAGGACTGGGCCAGGGTCCCAGGAATGATCAGCAGTGGGGGTAGGGTGAAGGGGCGGTAGGGCATACCAGTTCCCTAATACAATACTGGGCTGAGGGACAGGGGAAGGGCTAGCCGGCTCAAAAAACAACACTGGGGACAGACAAAATGGTTCAACAAGATTTTTAAAAACACAAGTACAAGAGTAGAGAGGCACTTAGCACCACAAAACACAGCAAGTAGACATTTCTGGGTCACCCAGTAACCCCACGTGCAGTTTAAACATCCTTTACTGACCTTACATAACCATTAAAGCTCTGGATTATGGGAAATAAAACTGGAACCCTATAACACACACTGAGTGGATGGTGAGAGCCCTGAATGCTGATTGGCTGAAAGCTGTGGTATATCAGACCGTATACCATAGGTATGACAAAACCTTTATTTTTACTGCTCTAATTACATTGGTAACCAGTTTATAATAGCAAAAAGGCACCTCGGGGGTTTGTGATACATGACCAATATACCACAGCTAAGACCTGTATCCTAGCACTCCACATTGAGTCGTGCATTAGAACAGCCCTTAGCCGCAGTATATTAGCCATATTCCAATTTGTAAGTCGCTCTGGATAAGAGCGTCTGCTAAATGACTTAAATGTAAATGTAAATGTAATACCACACCCCCACGGGTCTTATTGCTTAAATAAATTATCAAATTTCCAAGCAGTAGGGCTAAGCATCATCTCTCTAACCACCAACCTTTTGGTGAGCTTATATAAGAAAAAAAAGGAAATCAAAACAAGCTAGAGGAAACTAAATGAGTCAATGTTTTTATTGAAATTATTGGGTTTATGAGAGACGGCTTGGTGCTCCCTCCCTCGACAGATCCAGGAAATGATCAGCAGGTTGGTTCCTGATCCTAATGGCCCCCGGCAAGGAGTCATGTGTCCGCTCTCTATGAGAAAGTCCCTAAACACGTGTGTCCCTTTCCTTCCCTTCCCTCAACCAACCAGAGCCTACAAAAAAGCCCCTCTCCATCCACCCCCTTCTCAATTCTCCTCACCAGTCCTCCACTCCTGTTCTACAGTTATCTAACACCTCCACTGAATTAAGAGATCAGATATGATTCAAATTCAATACCGTTTACCAGACTCATCGCAGTGCTCTGATTTCTGTCAAGCCCCCTAGTCACTGTCCATTGTCTCAAAGTCCATGGGTATGTTTACAACACTGGCCATGAGGGACAGGTTTGAAATACTGTTCCTCAAATCTCCACAACAACAGGACCTGACCAGAGTGTGACCAAATCATAAGCATAACCCACATATTGAAGGACCGACCGTAGGGTATGTTAGTAAGTCACAGACAGCCACAGCACTGCATGCATGAACACAGGTGTTGACACACTGCCCCCCGAAAAAGCTGGTCTACCTCAAACCCCCCTAACACAGATCTGTGGGGCCGACGACCTTCAAAGACCCCATTTGTTTCCTCCCTACAGACCAAATTAAACCACGTTAATTTAAACATCCAGTGGGAGACCACCTGGGAGTTACGACAAAACTACAGTCACCCCCCTTGACCACAAACCTACAGAACAACACTGGGGACCGTCTAAGACTGAGATAGTATAGCCTGAGTTGTTATCAGGAAGAACAAGAATGGAAGAAGGGTTTCTTCCCCCTGCTTTCAGGGCAGTGCCAGGCAGATCAAACTTCAAGTCTGACAAACAGGACTATGCAAAGCTGGAAAAGTGGAATACAGCCTCAAACAGAGAGAGATGGTGAGGGAACAGAGAGACAGCAAGAAAAACTAAACATCCACAATCGATGGGAAAACAGAAAAAAAATATGTATACACAAATTGGTATGGGTTAAGCACGAGGTAACATTTTACAACATGCCTCCATTGCCTGATACTGTGAGAAATACTTCAAAACAAGCAACTACACCAAAATCACCTCGCACTTACAGTCTACCAACACCACCATTCCAAGACTAGAGTAACACTACAGACTAAACTAACATCCCACCACTTCAAAACTCCATTGTACCCTAGAACACAATAGAACTATATCAAGTCTACAAGCCCTGCTGGTTAAAAGGGGTACCTCCATATCCACTGTACATCTTTGCTAGTGTTGTGGCTTCCCCTCAGTGTTGACCACCCAGACCAGGAGAGGTTTCCTTGGGTCGAATCAAGTAAAGAGATCCACATACAGCGATCCAACAACAGAGATCCAGCAACATCTACTCATCTGAAGTAGAATCTCTGGCCCAGAAGAAGGGGAGCGCAGAGCAGAGGCGCTGCCAGGAAATGGGAAGGCGTTCACCCTCCCAGCAGCCCTCTCCTCCTCCGGCTTCCTCTATTCTTCCCTGGCTAACATCACACTCTTCCTGCCTCTCCCAGCAAGACCAGCACATTGTTTCCAAATCATAAATTACATGTAATTATACATTTGTGTTCTCTACTGCAATTATATACCATAAATAGTACCCCAAATAGCTTTGTGTAAACGATTGACAACTAAAAAGGGACCCCAAGAAAAGTGTTCATCTTGAAACTTAACTCAGGCCTTAGTATTTTTCCTTGACTCATACGCGCAACTCAAGACTGTGATAACAGAACACAATGAGGTGATCCTTATCAGCCTTGAGTCATTTATCCTTGACAAATCCCTACTTGTCTTAGCCTGCCAGACTGTCTATCGATGTTGTAAAGGGTTTACAATAAATACCCAGACACCCCAGAGCATGATGCACCAAATAGGAAATTAAAGCTCACATCTCCTTCAGAAACACAGCTGGTCTTCCCCCATCTTACAAGATTGCATACTTGAACTCTGCAAGACAAAAACATCAAGTGGAACTGCATGTTGTCCAACAAAAATTCCAGAGATGACAGACTCCTTAAATCTTGTGTGATCAGTAACTTGTTTGATGACCAATTCTAATTCTCAACAGCACACCTTGAATAGTGTTGTGAAAGACAGGACAGGCAAAAGAGACTTGAGAACCTGACTGGAAGCTTATGATCACACTGAAGGTGACACAGCTCTAGTTCAGGTTCTTAACCGGATTAGGTATATGGCTGCACTTTACGCTGAGGAATGAAAGTAATGGTAACAATAACCTAAAAGGCACATCAGTCACTGTCAGCAGTATGCCATCAGAATAACAGTTATTAGTCAACTGTTGCAACATGCCAAAAAAATACAATGACTCAAATCAGCAGAGCACAGTCTTTGACGAAAGTGGAGTGAGAATAGATGGGTATCTGCAAATACAAAACAGACTGGTTTATGAAATGGCGTTCCTCAATTGGACTTTTCCGCCAATAACTCAGGCCACTGCCCTTCTCCTGGAGGCAAAGACCTGGTTTTAATGTCTTCAACATGAGACACACAGTACTCTGTATTATCTACACATTTCCAGAGAGAAGGAAGCTTTAAACAACATATTTGGCTATTATTTCAGCCCAAGCTTCTCTTGCTGCACATTCAGCGTTCACTCAGATTAAAAACTTTAATGACAGCCATTAGGGCTGCACGATATAGGCATAACAATGTATTGCGATTTTTTTTAAACCAAATACATTTGCAATTTAACTCACGATATATATCAAAACACTTGAACTGTTGGAAGCATAGAAATAAATAAATAAAGGTGGAAGGTAGAGTTATTCTTGTTTGGAACAATCTTGACTGCATTTGACCTAACAGAACAGCATGCAAACTTAGTGTGGGAAGCAGCCGCAATAGGAGATAAAAACTGAGTAACTTTTTTATTTTTTTATTACATACGCTGCTGAGTGGCTGTTCAAAGTATTCCATGCGATATTAAACTCTTGTGATATGGATATTGCACATGTCAATATTGCGATTTCGATCAGAATTCTATTAATTGTGCATCCCTATCCCCCAGATCCAAATGCATCACTCCATCACCCACACGGTGAGAAAGTGTTTACATCAAAATAGAAAAATGTGCACAATCAGTGAATATTATGCACACAAACCCAGTTGTTTTCATTAAACACACACACAACCACACAAAGAACCAAGTAAACAAGACTATATATATTGTGTTTACCCACCATGCCACAACAGTCACTGAGGGATTCTAACAGGTCCAGACATTACCAACCATCAGCAGAATTACATTTTGCACACTGACATACAGGAGAACTAGCTGACATTGAACTAGGACAGTGATTGGCTGGGCAGTTTCTTTGGAAATTAGTAGTCCGTCAGAACCAGTCAAATGGAAACTCAGCAAAAAAAAAAAAGAAAAGTCCTCTCACGACCGCGTTTATTTTCAGCAAACTTAACATGTGTAAATACTTGTATGAACATAAGATTCAACAACAGACAAACTGAACAAGTTCCACAGACATGTGACAAACATAAATGGAATAATGTGTCGCTGAATAAAAGGGGTGGGTCAAAATCCAAAGTAACAGTCAGTATCTGGTGTTTAAGTATCTGCATTAAGTACTGCAGTGAATCTCCTCCTCATGGACTCCATCAGATTTGCCAGTTCTTGCTGTGGGATGTTACCACACTCTTCGACCAAGGCACCTGCAAGTTACCGGGAATTTCTGGGGGGGGGGGTGGCCCTAGCCCTCGAATCAAACAGATCCCAGACGTGCTCAATGGGCTTGAGATCCGGGCTCTTCTCTGGCCATGACAGAACACTGACATTCCTGTCTTGCAAGAAATCATGCACAGAACGAGCAGTATGGCTGGTGGCATTGTCATGCTGGAGGGTCATGTCAGGATGAGCCTGCAGGAAGGGTACCATATGAGAGAGGAGGATGTCTTCCCTGTAACGCACAGCATTGAGATTGCCTGCAATGACAACAAGCTCAGTCCGATGATGCTGTGACACACCGCCCCAACCATGACAGACCCCCCACCACGATCCTGCGCCAGAGTACAGTCCTCGGTGTGACGTTCATTCCTTCGACGATAAACGCAAATCCGACCATCCCCCCCTGGTGAGCCAAAACCGCAACTAGTCAGTGAAGAGCACTTTTTGCCAGTCCTGTCTGGTCCAGCGGTTTGTGCCCATAGGCGACGTTGTTGAAGGTGATGTAAGGCAGGTCCTCACCAGACAACAGGCCTACAAGCCCTCAGTCCAGCCTCTCTCAGCCTATTGCGGACAGTCTGAGCACTGATGGGGGGGGATTGTGCATTTCTGGTGTAACTTGGGCAGTTGTTGTTGTTGCCATCCGGTACCTGCTCCGCAGGTGTGATGTCGGGTGTACCGTTCCTGTGCAGGTGTTACACGTGGTCTGCCACTGCGAGGACGATCAGCTGTCTGTCCTGTCTCCCTGTCTTCGGCGTCTCACAGTACGGACATTGCAATTTATTGCCATGTCCACATCTGCAGTCCTCATGCCTCCTTGCAGCATGCCTAATGCACGTTCACGAAGATGAGCAGGGACCCTGGGCATCTTCCGTTTGGTGTTTTTCAGAGTCAGTAGTAAGGCCTCTTTAGTGTCCTAAGTTTTCATTACTGTAATTGTCTACCGTCTGTAAGCTGTTAGTGTCTTAACGACCGTTCCACAGGTGCATGTTCATTAATTGTTTATGGTTCATTGAACAAGCATGGGAAACTGTGTTTAAACACTTTACAATGAAGATCTGTGAAGTTATTTGGATTTTTACAAATGATCTTTGAAAGACAAGGTCCTGAAAAAGGAAGGTTTCTTTTTTGCTGAGTTTAGTAAGGGAGTCAAGGTGATTTAAATCAATGTGGTCTGTTAACCATGTCTTTTTCAGAGCCAATGTGAAATATATCAGAATTGGGCTGCCAGTCTAAATGCAGACATTCGCAGCCTCCAATCTTTTTTTCACTGATTGTTATTTTGACCAGCACTGAAAAAGAGCCAGTGTGAAAAGATCTTTATACATCAGATCTTATCTGATTGGTCAAAAGACCAAATAGTGGAAAAAATATAATCTCAAGAAGAAATCGGCCTGTGGCAAAATCTAGTTGATGATGCCTGCTGTTCATTGTACCTGCAGCATTCCATGGGAGACTAGTATAGAGTAGCCTACTTGGTGTGAAAGGGAGGTGTGAAAAGGGGCTGAGTACCCCTTGACCTCAGAGTGCTGATAGTGTGATGGAGGATAAGCAGAGGGATCGGGAAAGGAGCGGCCGCCCAGAGTGAGAAGTGGGCTGGGGATTTAGTTGTTCTCAGTTGAGCTCTTATCTCCTGGGAGGCAGCTGTCCCCACCAGATTGGGAAAAACTACTCTTCAGAGCTACACAGTCACTGCACCTGTGCCTCGCACAGAGAGGAGAGAGAACACATACAGTAGTCGTGCACATGCACAGTAAAGAGCGCATTCCTTCTTATCACAGTTTCTCTCTTGTACCTCCTTCTCAAGTTTCACCACTAAGTACGGAATGTCAATTTCCTTCACTGCTCTCAGCTCATACAAAGCCTTCTTTGCGCAGGCCTAGATCAGCTTGGGGTTCTGTCTTGACCAGAGAAAGGCCTGAAACGCTCTCTGAAACTTCAAAACATTAGGTTGAGGTTTAACATTAAAGATGAATACACTTTTGTGACAGCCATAATGGCAGATGATTGGAGTGACACCGCCTGCTACTGTATCATTGCCTATCATAAAGCAGGAAGAGATTGCGATCCCTCACAGGACATAAATATCCCAGGACAATGGAAATAATCTGTGTCACACTCAGAGTTAGGTGCCCGGCTACACAAGGTAATCATACACAGCCCTGACACCTGGATCTGTCTGAGGGGATTTACCTAACAGTCTGGATTTATTTGGTCTACAATGAATCATTCCGGCAAAAATCAGTACTTCCCTGCTGTTGCACCTTGGTGCCGCTCAACCAAAGGTAGACCCGCCCCCACTTCCCCATAGCCTCACTCAACACCAAGCACTCTATTCCCCAAAACCACCCCACAGTGCAGGGAACACATTCTTTCCATTATTAACGTGCCACTAGCCCTTTATTTGTCTCAAATACAGCAGGCTTGTTTGTTTTCCACTCACCCTCTGATTCTTAAGTCCAAAATGAGGTTTACCTATTAAAAATGTGCCGTTTGAGCAGGTGGCAAGGAATTTGAGACACAGCAAAATCTACATGTATAAGACTTCATATGTGGAGTTGCCCTGCACAGGCCAGAGGACATTATGTGTCTGTCATTCTGTGTCCTGATCCATTCTCCTCCTAAATGCACAAGAAACTGTAATTATGTTGACACCAAATAGAAACGATGCGCGCCACTGCACTGTAGAGAGATGAGGAGCAAGCAGTGGCTGTGCACTCGTGGCTCTCATTTGTATCACTTGTCACTCTGATCTTAAAGGGACAGCGCGAGATTTTGGCAATGAAGTGCTTTTTCTACTTACCCAGAGTCAACTGAGGTAAACACTGAAAGTGCAATGGTCATCCAAGATGACCATACCCTGACCAGGCCCAACCCAGCTTTTCTTCAGCAGTAAGCTAGCAAGTATGTAGGGCTCAGTGGAGAATGACTTCCCCCTCTCATTGAAGCCATGAAGTTCAAGGCCGACCGGGGTACTGCAGGCTGCTGTTTTCACAAAGAAGGGTCTCCATTATCCAGTACAATCTTTGTGTAAATATTTGTTTTTTCTAAGACAATCATGGTACCAACACTTGCTTATATTACACCAGATATATATATATATATATATTTTTTATATTTTTTATCGCACACAGAAGTTAAGGATATATTTCAGTGCATTCGGAAAATGAATTCAGACCCCTTCCATTTTTCCACATTTTGTTACGTTACAGCCATATTCGAACATATATTAAATAAAACAAGTCCTCATCTACACACACTACCCTATAATGACAAAGCCAAAACAGGTTAATAAATGTTTGCAAATGTATTAAAAATAAAAACAGAAATACCTTGTTTATAGTATTCAGAGCCTTTGCTATGAGACTCATAATTGAGCTCCAGTTCCTCCTGTTTCCATTAATCATTAAGGTCTCACAGTTGACAGTGGCCGCCTGTGCAATCGGGGGAGAAGGGCCTTGGTCAGGGAGGTGACCAAGAATATGATGGTCCATCTGAAAGAGCTCCAGAGTTCCTCTGAAGAGATGGGAGAAGCTTCCAGAAAGAGAACCATCTCTGCAGCACTCCACCAATCAGACCTTTATAGTAGAGTGGCCAGACGGAAGCCCCTCCTCAGTAAAAGGCACATGACAGCCCACTTGGAGTTTGACAAAAGGCAAATCAAGATTCTTTGGTCTGATGAAACAAAGATTGAACTCTTTGGCCTAAATGCCAAGCTTCACATCTGCAAGAAACCTGGCACCATCCCTACGGTGAAGCATGGTGGTGGCAGCATCATGCTGTGTGAATGTTTTCAGCAGCAGGGTCTGGGAGACTAGTCAGGATCGAGTGAAAGATGAATGGTGCAAAGTACAGAGAGATCCTTGATGAAGTCCTCTGAGCTCTGGAGTAGGTTCTCAGTCTGATGAGAAGGTTCACCTTCCAACAGTACAATGCCCTACACACACAGCCAAGACAATGTAGGAGTGGTTTCAGGACAAGTCTCTGAATGTCCTTGAGTGGGCCAGCCAGAGCCCGGACTTGAACCCCGGTTGAACGTCTCTGGAGAGATTTGAAAATTGTTGTGCAGCGACGCTCCCCATCCAACATGACAGAGCTTGAGAGGATCTGCAGAGAAGAATGGGAGAAACTCCCCAAATACAAGTGTGCCAAGTATGAAGCATCATACCAAAGAAGACTCAAGGATGTAATCGCTGCCAAAAGGTGCTTCAACAAAGTACTGAGTAAAGGGTCTGAGTAGTTAAGTAAATGTGATAACAAAATGTGGAAAAAGTTAAGGGTTCTGAATACTTTCTGAATGCACTGTAGTTGCTACCGGCAGCCTGCATTACCCCGTTTGGGCTTCAACTTAAGATCTTCAATGAGAGGGAGCAGCACTGAGCTAGCCTGCAATGTCACTTCCTGTACTAGCTCAAACTGTGCATGTTAGGTCTTAACAATCTCCACCATGACATGTCATCTTAGTTGCTAAAAACCTACTTCCTTGACTCAAATGTGCCATTGAGTCTTCACATAGAAATGAATGGTGAGACATCATTGATGGGTTCATCCATTTATATATACACACCAGCTATTGTAGGGCTGCTGGCTGAGGAGTTGCAAATTCCATTTCTCCAACCTTGGCTTGAACACAAGTCATCCTATGCATTTATGGTATGTAACTAAATAAACATGTTTCATATTTTGTTGAAGATACAGCATCTCTCGCTTTGAGATTTAGGATCCAGCCATTTAACTGATCTCCTCTCTTAATGAGGCCATTAAAGTCACTGATTAACGATCTGCCAACAGACCCTTGTTTCCCCCATGCCTGCACCCAGACTGAGCAGGAGACTGGGGCCAACAAATACTGCTCTAATTTATTGACCCTTTTAAAAGTTACTGAGTGGCAAAGGGTTACCGCGCTTTGCAATTGTAATCATTTCATGTGCAGAGCTTATGGAGCGATTGCAGTGCTAACAGAAATTGTATTTGAATTCCATAACTTTTAATTTGTATTAGGATATTGAATTATATTTCATCTGGATGGTCTGGTGCCATTTGGGCTATTTAAAGTAATGATTGGGGACTTATTTGTGGAGGGATGTAACTTTTTCTGGGTGATGTGACGTTTTATTTGTGCTTCCCATGACTGTGTTTTTGTATTTTAATGTGTATATGTATAGGGGTAGTATGAGAGGTAGAGTTGAAAGAGATGTTCTTCAGTAAACCAAAGCTTCTGGAGATTTCTGAAGACAACGTGGCATAATGAATTTCCTTTCTTCCCATGAATTTGGCTGTAGCATTTGCACCGATTCGGCGACCCCACTAGAGGTCTTGACCTTGACTCCGTTAAAGGAAAAATCCACTTAGGGTTGCAAAGGGTCGAAAACTATGAGAAATGTCCGGAAATTTTCCATGGGAAGTTAATTTCGGTAAATTTGTTTAAATTCATTTTTTTAAAGTTCGCTTATAAAACAGTGAACCTTTTTTGTGGGAAACACAAGGCAATTCTAGGTCTTGTGGCATATTTTGGTTAAACTATTCGCAATTCAATGGAATTGCAACCCTCTGCATGCACAGTGCTCGCTTACATCACATGTGCAGTACAGTTGAGTCTCAAGATCTTGCACACTAATGAGATGCTATTGAGCCCACACTACTACACTGTCTGAGCCAAGGACTAACATGCATTCTGGTAAAATTTGATTACAATACCAGGTGGGGTGAATATATTTTATAACAAAAAATGTTTTGCTAACTAGTAAATCGTAGCCTACAGCAAAGTGTGTTTAAATCATTTCTAACTTGTTAACTATTTCTGCTAGTTAGGTTTTGCTATCAGATGGGTTTTAGCTTGCTTGAGCCTGCTAACTGGAGTGTTAATTCACCTGTTTCCATGCATGTTGAAACATCTATCTTACAAAGGTATTGTTTAATCTAACTGCTTAACTATTTATCTGTACATGGATTTGTATATTTATTTTTACTCCATTTTTTCTCATCTTTACAGTAAAATGCCACGGGCACTATCTGATGTGTGGAGACATTACACTGCAGCTCAAGTAGAAGGAAAATCTGTGTACATTTGCAAATACTGTGCAAACAAGCAACAAAAGTCCCTCTACTTCTATTCAAGGTGAAAATGATGACTCCGACATCTTATTGATAGCAACAGCTCATCGTCCTCCTGGAATCAGAAGTTGTTGTTTTTTACTCAGTGGAGGAACGTAGTCCGAGAAATGCTGATGAATGTCTTGCTCGAGCTGTGTATGCAACTGGTTCACCTCTGATGCTCACAGGCAATGTGTATTAGAAGAGATTTCTGAATGTTCTTCACCCAGCATACAACCCTTCAACCAGACATGCTTTATCTACTAATTTGCTGGATGCAGAGTTCAACAGAGTTCAAGTGAAGGTCAAGCAAATCAGAGAAAGCAGAACATTGCAATCCTCTCTGATGGTGGTCGAATGTTCGTGGGCAAGGCATAATTAACTTCATCTCCACCCCTCAACCAGTATTCTACAAGAGCACAGACACAAGGACAACAGACACACCAGTCTCTACATTGCAGATGAGCTGAAGGCTGTCATGCAGGTGAAAGAGGACCCAAAAGCGACTTGGCGAAAACAGAGTCTTTAATCCAGTAAAGTAAATACAATCAAAAAACACAACTTTCACTCGAAATGACGAGGACAAACTGGAGACTCGATCTTGAACAGCAGGTGAACAGCAGGTTGCCTCGGGAAAGCACTTGAACCAAACAGACTCAGACACCTGCTCACCACGCAGCATCTGAGGAAAACACGACACGACAGGGCGATACACAAACACAGCACGATGAATTCTAGACAAGGAACCGACAGGGCAGAAACGAATAACAAGGAGAGAAATAGGGACTCTAATCAGGGAAAAGGATCGGGAACAGGTGTGGGAAGACTAAATGATTGATTAGGGGAATAGGAACAGCTGGGAGCAGGAACGGAACGATAGAGAGAAGAGAGAGCGGGAGAGTGAGAGAGGGAGGGGAGAGAGAGGGATAGAAAGAGGGAAAGAACCTAATAAGACCAGCAGAGGGAAACAAATAGAAGGAGAAGAACAGGGACAAGGCATGATAATCAATGACAAAACATGACAGTACCCCCCCACTCACCGAGCGCCTCCTGGCGCACTCGAGGAGGAATCCTGGCGGCAACGGAGGAAATCATCAATGAGTGAACGGTCCAGCACGTCCCGAGACGGAACCCAACTCCTCTCCTCAGGACTGTAACCCTCCCAATCCACTAAGTATTGGTGACCCCGTCCCCGAGAACGCATGTCCATGATCTTATGTACCTTGTAAATAGGTGCGCTCTCGACAAGGACGGGAGGGGGGGAGGGAAGACGAACGGGAGTGCGAAGAAAGGGCTTGACACAGGAGACATGGAAGACAGGATGGACGCGACATTGATGTCGCGGAAGAAGCAGTCGCACAGCGACAGGATTGACGACCTGGGAGACACGGAACGGACCAATGAACCGCGGAGTCAACTTACGAGAAGCTGTCGTAAGAGGAAGGTTGCGAGTGGAAAGCCACACTCTCTGGCCGCAACAATACCTTGGACTCTTAATCCTGCGTTTATTGGCGGCTCTCACAGTCTGTGCCCTGTAACGGCAAAGTGCAGACCTCACCCTCCTCCAGGTGCGCTCACAACGTTGGACAAACGCTTGAGCGGAGGGAACGCTGGACTCGGCAAGCTGGGATGAGAACAGAGGAGGCTGGTAACCCAGACTACTCTGAAACGGAGATAACCCGGTAGCAGACGAAGGAAGCGAATTGTGAGCGTATTCTGCCCAGGGGAGCTGTTCTGCCCAAGACGCAGGGTTTCTGAAAGAAAGGCTGCGTAGTATGCGACCAATCGTCTGATTGGCCCTCTCTGCTTGACCGTTAGACTGGGGATGAAACCCGGAAGAGAGACTGACGGACGCACCAATCAAACGACAGAACTCCCTCCAAAACTGTGACGTGAATTGCGGGCCTCTGTCTGAAACGGCGTCTAACGGGAGGCCATGAATTCTGAATACATTCTCGATAATGATTTGTGCCGTCTCCTTAGCGGAAGGAAGTTTAGCGAGGGGAATGAAATGTGCCGCCTTAGAGAACCTATCGACAACCGTAAGAATCACAGTCTTCCCCGCAGACAAAGGCAGACCGGTAATGAAGTCTAGGGCGATGTGAGACCATGGTCGAGAAGGAATGGGAGCGGTCTGAGACGACCGGCAGGAGGAGAGTTACCCGACTTAGTCTGCGCGCAGTCCGAACAAGCAGCCACGAAACGGCGCGTGTCACGCTCCTGAGTCGGTCACCAAAAGCGCTGGCGAATAGACGCAAGAGTGCCTCGAACACCGGGATGACCAGCTAACTTGGCAGAGTGAGCCCACTGAAGAACAGCCAGACGAGTGGAAACAGGAACGAAAAGGAGGTTACTAGGACAAGCGCGCGGCGACGCAGTGTGCGTGAGTGCTTGCTTAACCTGTCTTTCAATTCCCCAGACTGTTAACCCGACAACACGCCCATAAGGAAGAATCCCCTCGGGATCAGTAGAAGCCACAGAAGAACTAAACAGACGGGATAAGGCATCAGGCTTGGTGTTCTTGCTACCCGGACGGTAAGAAATCACAAACTCGAAACGAGCGAAAAACAACGCCCAACGAGCTTGACGGGCATTAAGTCGTTTGGCAGAACGGATGTACTCAAGGTTCTTATGGTCTGTCCAAACGACAAAAGGAACGGTCGCCCCCTCCAACCACTGTCGCCATTCGCCTAGGGCTAAGCGGATGGCGAGCAGTTCACGGTTACCCACATCATAGTTGCGCTCAGATGGCGACAGGCGATGAGAAAAATAAGCGCAAGGATGAACCTTATCGTCAGACTGGAAGCGCTGGGATTGAATGGCTCCCACGCCTACCTCTGAAGCGTCAACCTCGACAATGAATTGTCTAGTGACGTCAGGAGTAACGAGGATAGGAGCGGACGTAAAACGTTCTTTTAGAAGATCAAAAGCTCCCTGGGCGGAACCGGACCACTTAAAACACGTCTTGACAGAAGTAAGAGCTGTGAGAGGGGCAGCAACTTGACCGAAATTACGAATGAAACGCCGATAGAAATTAGCGAAACCTAAAAAGCGCTGCAACTCGACACGTGACCTTGGAACGGGCCAATCACTGACAGCTTGGACCTTAGCGGAATCCATCTGAATGCCTTCAGCGGAAATAACGGAACCGAGAAAAGTAACGGAGGAGACATGAAAAGCACTTCTCAGCCTTTACGTAGAGACAATTCTCTAAAAGGCGCTGTAGAACACGTCGAACGTGCTGAACATGAATCTCGAGTGACGGAGAAAAAATCAGGATATCGTCAAGATAGACAAAAACAAAGATGTTCAGCATGTCTCTCAGAACATCATTAACTAATGCCTGAAAAACAGCTGGCGCATTGGCGAGACCAAACGGCAGAACCCGGTACTCAAAATGCCCTAACGGAGTGTTAAACGCCGTTTTCCACTCGTCCCCCTCTCTGATGCGCACGAGATGGTAAGCGTTACGAAGGTCCAACTTAGTAAAGCACCTGGCTCCCTGCAGAATCTCGAAGGCTGATGACATAAGGGGAAGCGGATAACGATTCTTAACCGTTATGTCATTCAGCCCTCGATAATCCACGCAGGGGCGCAGAGTACCGTCCTTCTTCTTAACAAAAAAGAACCCCGCCCCGGCCGGAGAGGAAGAAGGCACTATGGTACCGGCGTCAAGAGACACAGATAAATAATCCTCGAGAGCCTTACGTTCGGGAGCCGACAGAGAGTATAGTCTACCCCGAGGAGGAGTGGTCCCCGGAAGGAGATCAATACTACAATCATACGACCGGTGAGGAGGAAGGGAGTTGGCTCGGGACCGACTGAAGACCGTGCGCAGATCATGATATTCCTCCGGCACTCCTGTCAAATCGCCAGGTTCCTCCTGAGAAGTGGGGACAGAAGAAATGGGAGGGATGGCAGACATTAAGCACTTCACATGACAAGATACGTTCCAGGATAGGATAGAATTACAAGACCAATTAATAGAAGGATTATGACATACTAGCCAGGGATGACCCAAAACAACAGGTGTGAAAGGTGAACGAAAAATCAAAAAAGAAATAGTCTCACTGTGGTTACCAGATACTGTGAGAGTTAAAGGTAGTGTCTCAAATCTGATACTGGGAAGATGACTACCATCTAAGGCAAACATGGGCGTAGGCTTGTCTAACTGTCTGAAAGGAATGTTATGTTTCCGAACCCATGCTTCGTCCATGAAACAACCCTCAGCCCCAGAGTCTATCAAGGCACTACATGTAGCACCCGAACCGGTCCAGCGTAGATGGACCGACAAAGTAGTACAGGATTTTGATGGAGAGACTTGAGTAGTTGCGCTCACCTGTAGCCCTCCGCTTACAGATGAGCTCTGGCTTTTACTGGACATGAATTAACAAAATGTCCAGCAACTCCGCAATAGAGGCACAGGCGGTTGGTGATCCTCCGTTCCCTCTCCTTAGTCGAGATGCGAATCCCTCCCAGCTGCATGGGCTCAGTCTCTGAGCCAGAGGAGGGAGATGGTTGCGAAGCAGGGAAACACCGTTGATGCGAGCTCTCTTCCACGAGCCCGGTGACGAAGATCTACCCGTCGTTCTATGCGGATGGCGAGAGCAATCAAAGAGTCCACATCTGAAGGAACCTCCCGGGAGAGAATCTCATCCTTAACCACTGCGTGGAGTCCCTCCAGAAAACGAGCAAGCAGCGCCGGCTCGTTCCACTCACTAGAGGCAGCAAGAGTGCGAAACTCAATAGAATAATCCGTTATGGACCGTTCACCTTGGCATAGGGAAGCCAGGGCCCTAGAAGCCTCCCTACCAAAAACTGAACGGTCAAAAACCCGAATCATCTCCTCTTTAAAGTTCTGGTACTTGTTAGAGCAATCAGCCCTTGCCTCCCAGATAGCTGTGCCCCATTCTCGAGCCCGGCCAGTAAGGAGTGAAATGACGTAAGCAACCCGAGCTCTCTCTCTAGAGTATGTGTTGGGTTGGAGAGAGAACACAATCTCACACTGCGTGAGAAAGGAGCGGCACTCAGTGGGCTGCCCGGAGTAGCAAGGTGGGTTATTAACCCTAGGTTCTGGAGGCTCGGCAGGCCAGGAAGTAACAGGTGGCACGAGACGAAGACTCTGGAACTGTCCAGAGAGGTCGGAAACCTGAGCGGCCAGGTTCTCCACGGCATGGCGAGCAGCAGACAATTCCTGCTCGTGTCTGCCGAGCATGGCTCCTTGGATCTCGACGGCAGTGTAACGAGCGTCTGAAGTCGCTGGGTCCATTCCTTGGTCGGTTCCTTCTGTCATGCAGGTGAAAGAGGACCCAAAAGCGACTTGGCGAAAACAGAGTCTTTAATCCAGTAAAGTAAATACAATCAAAAAACACAACTTTCACTCGAAATGACGAGGACAAACTGGAGACTCGATCTTGAACAGCAGGTGAACAGCAGGTTGCCTCGGGAAAGCACTTGAACCAAACAGACTCAGACACCTGCTCACCACGCAGCATCTGAGGAAAACACGACACGACAGGGCGATACACAAACACAGCACGATGAATTCTAGACAAGGAACCGACAGGGCAGAAACGAATAACAAGGAGAGAAATAGGGACTCTAATCAGGGAAAAGGATCGGGAACAGGTGTGGGAAGACTAAATGATTGATTAGGGGAATAAGAACAGCTGGGAGCAGGAACGGAACGATAGAGAGAAGAGAGAGCGGGAGAGTGAGAGAGGGAGGGGGAGAGAGAGGGATAGAAAGAGGGAAAGAACCTAATAAGAAGGAGAAGAACAGGGACAAGGCATGATAATCAATGACAAAACATGACAAAGGCAGTCATTTATGACCTTGGACCCCAGAAGGTATTTGCACCGGCAACAGACAATGCTGCGAACATGAAGGCTCCTTGGTCTAAAGTGGAGGAGTCCTACCCTCACATTACACCCATTGGCTGTGCTGCTCATGCATTGAATCTGCTCCTCAAGGACATCCTGGCACTGAAAACAATGGATACACACTACAAGAGAGCCAAGGAAATGGTTAGGTATGTGAAGGGTCATATAGTGGCAATCTCATCAAGCAAATTGAGAAGAATAAGAGCACCACATTGAAGCTGCCCAGCAACACCTGTTGGGGTGGTGTTGTCATCATGTTTGACAGTCTCCTTGAGGGGAAGGAGTCTCTCCAAGAAATGGCCACATAACAGTCTGACGATATGGACAACCCCATCAAGAGGATCCTCCTGGATGATGTGTTTTGGAAGAGAGTAGTAAGTAGCCTGAATCCTATAGCAGTAGCCATTGCATGGATTGAGGGAGACATTCCCACTGGGAATGTGATGAAAGAAAAAGCTGAAATAAATCATTCTCTACTATTATTCTGACATTTCACATTCTTAAAATAAAGTGGTGATCCTAACTGACCTAAAACAGGGATTTTGTTGTGGAATTAAATATCAGGAATTGTGAAACACTGAGTTCAAATGTATTTGGCTAAGGTGTATGTAAACTTCTGAGGTGTATACATACAGTTGAAGTCTGAAGTTTACATACACCTTAGCCAAAGAGATTTGAACTCAGCTTCTCAGGACTCGTTTGTGACTATCACTTGTCACATCATCATGATGAAGCAAAATGCATGTGGCAAGTGACATTTTGAAAATCATATCTTGATAACTTGATTGATGACATGCAAAACATTTTGGAACGGTTTCAACAGTGGACTAATATAAAAAAGTAACAAATATAGTTTGAGTGGAGTTTTCCTTTAAGCAAGTAGCATGTTGTCCTTTACATGAACTTATCCTATAATCAAATCACAATTGTAGGCCTTAGCTAAGTGGGCTAACACAGTATTGTGACTTGCAGGAGACCTGGATCGAATCCAGTCAGTCACAAGAGCAAGATTAAATAGGAAGTGGAAAGGCTATCCTTAGAAGGGCTATGACGGGGTTATTCAACTATATTCTTATGGGGGCCAATTTGCAATTTGTGACACTCTGCTAATGTGTCATGCGTGGCCTGTAATCAGAGGGGAACAGAAGGCACATCCATGTTCCTGAGAGTCTTAGCTTTCAGGAATGGGGTCATAGTAGCTTATAGGCAAAACCGGTTCAAACGCTAGAGCTAAATTCATAGGAAGAAACAATTCAACATGCCACATTAGGTTCAGAAACCACTAGAGGCTTCCATTTACCACAGAGAGCGTTTGATTCTGTTCGCTTCTAACCTTTCCTGGCTGGCAAAGTACCAGGATGTCATCTCTGGTTTTGAATCTGAATTTAGAGAACTGAATTTGAAAACAAAATCTGAATGCATCTGAGAAATTGAATATATGAAACTTTGATAAACTAGACAATTAATGCAATATCCGCCATATTGAAACTGAATAAATACATATTGAATTTCAATTTTCACTTAAATTGGAATTACATTTTCAAACTGAATGCAATTCAATTCTGTTTCAAATCATGAATAAAAGTACAATTTATGAATTCAATTATTAAAATTTCTCATGAGAAAATCCAAATTCAATCCAAATTCAAAATGGAATTCAAATAGAAAATTAAATGTTGGCACTGAAATCACTCCATATTAGGGCATCTTCCCCACTGTTACTGCTGAGCTAAGTTGGGATCACTGTGTAAGCATTTCATGGCCCAACAACAAAATCCACCCAAATCCAAAGACATAAGTGTCTTATTTGTATAAGCTCACTCAACTAAATTCCAGGTCCTGTTAGTTGCTTTAACATCTTATGGCACTTGCCACAGGTCTTCATCACTTCTAAATTAGGCTGATAGCTGAAATTACTGGCCTCACATATCAACAGAAATGTCCATGAAAGGGGGATTGAACTGTACGGGACCAGTGGGACTGTAGAATGTAAAGTTTAACCCTGTGGTTAGTTCCATCATCTAGTGACCGTGGTAGAGCAGCATAGCTGACCGTTGCACAGCAAGGGGCCTGGACCCCCCTGAACCCAAGACTTCCTGTTTAATCCCCAGCTGGCCACTAAGAGGCTTATGTGTCACTAGATGCTGTAGCACTACAGTCCTGCTACTCTACGTGCAGCCTGGAGACACAGAACCAAGAGAAACTCATTGGCCAATTACTAAGTACATCAACACAGCATTCTCTAATTTCATACCCATTTACATTCTCTTCTTCAACTCTTTACTATTTTAAAATGTTGACATGTTGAAAATTTCAAAATGGAAAAAAAATAATAATAATCACTGCCTATCTGCAAATCCCAGGACAGAGACATGTATACTGTTACTAACTAAACACTTTGTTACAATGTTTGATCATACAGGGTTGTCATGCCTTAGGCTTTGATCACTACGCTCTACTTTAGTAAAGGTTTAAACCTTCTGGTTTAGGCCAGAAGGTTCTAGTGAAGGGTGATGGCATTTCTCCACCAGTAAATTCACACTTTCAGCAGCAACATGTTGAATCTAAAATGATATAGCTAAAACATGGCAGCAGAGTTGGAGGAAATTTGCCTTATGACAGTGAAGTTCCAACAACAATGCAGAATGCTGTAGCCTAATGCTGAGTTCATAACCAAGTGGGAAGATGGTATTTACCACATATGACTGAGAAATTCACTTGAACACCCCTCCAACTAGTCATTTCTGGGGAATTTCCTGGGGAACTTTATCATCCCTGAGCTCCGACTTCTTTCACACACCGCCCTCTGGCATCACCTACTAAGGAAATTACCTTAATAACAGCATTTTTGGGAAGTTGAATGAAACAAAACATTTATAAAAAGCAATTATGGTTTTTGTACACTATAATTTGTTTACAAACATGATAGCTGTACTTTTAGTTTATTGTTGACGCAGCTTCTTGGCCATTCGCCAGTCAGTGAGTTCAGAGCACATGAATGCATCCAACTGGTATTTACGACGTCACAACTAGTAATTACCACCTTCCCACTGGGTTATGAACGAGGCATAATACCCCTTAATTTTTTGACCCCGACATGTGACCTGAAATACTGACCTTATTACTCCAAAGCAGTGAGTGTAGCGCAAGAATTGGGATAGAGGTTAAGGAAAACACAATACATCAGAGCATAATTGGGAGTCCCATAGGGCAGTGCTCAATTGGCCCAGTGTTGTCCGGGTTTGGCCGCTGTAGGCAGTCATTGTAAATAAGAGTTGGTTCTTAACTGACTTGCCTAATTAAATAAAGGTTTAAAAAAAGAAATGGGGGGAAAAAAAACTGTAAAAAAAAGAAAGATATAGCTGTTCATGTTTTAGGGAATTAATTAACTAAATCAATGATCTGGTCGAACCCTGTATAGTCTTATGGGTGGTCATATTACAGACTACTATATGCCTTCATACTTTAAACATTTAGTGAACATGTTGAAGTGAGGCTCAAATTACCATGACATAAGATCTATACAAGGAAATGTGAGCGAGAACAAGAAATGAACTAGGCTAATTTCCGAACTTCCATAACTACCTCATAAATAGGTTGATTTAATTTGGGTCTTACGGCCATGACGGGAGCTCTGAAAAGATAACGTCTAACAGAAATGTTGACTTCCTGTTTTGAACCAGGACATCAACAGCCATTGAGCAAAATCTGATAAACATCTGATGGAGAGTCTCGTCTCCTGCAGAGGGCCTTGTCCACAGTGCTGTCTGTACTATAGCTGATAACCAAGCACTGGGATAGTCCTCCATTGTATACATTCAGTACAGATAGTAACCCTATCCATGTGTGTTGTGGTTTTGTAGCTCTGTGGTCTAGGCACATTGTAACAATGACATCCGTCTTTCTTCTGACTTCCAAGCACATGCTCAATGTTTCCCAGTGTCTTTACCACATGACAGCAGTGATTTCTTGTCCCGAGTCATTCAGAGGTAGTACAGTGCGTCACATTGGGCTCTCGAATGGCGCAGAGGTCTAAGGCATTGCATCTCAGTGCAAGAGGAGTCACTACAGTCCCTGGTTCTAATCCAGGCTGTGTCACATCCAGCCGTGAGAGGGTAGTGCGTACGGCCCAGTACATCACTGGGGCCACGCTTCCTGCCATCCAGGACCTATATACTAGGCGGTGTCAGAGGAAAGCCCATAAAATCATCAAGCGACTCCAGTCACCCAAGTGACTGTTCTCTCTGCTACTGCACGGCAAGCGGTACCGGAACGCCAAGTCTAGTACCAAAAGGCTCCTTAACACTTTCTACCCCCAAACCATAAGACTGCTGAACAATTAATCAAATGGCCACTGGACATTGACCCCCCTCCATTTGTTTTGTACACTGCTGCTACTCGCTGTTAATCTCTATGCGGTCACTTCACCCATCGGAATGGCCTATTAATTAGGGCCATTCCATTTTTGGACACCGATTTGGCCGATATTTTTTTTTAATGCCTTTATTTAACTATGCAAGTTAAGAACGCATTCTTATTTTCAATTACGGACTAGGAACGGTGGGTTAACTGCCTTGTTCAGGGGCAGAACTACACCTTTTCACCTTGTCAGCTCGGGGGACCCAATCTTGCAACCTTACAGTTAACTAGTCCAATGCTATAACCATCTGCCTCTCGTTGCACTCCACGAGGAGACTGCATGTTACGCTAATGCAGTAAGCCAAGGTAAGTTGCTAGCTAGCATTACATTTATCTTATAAAAAACAATCAATCATAATCACTAGTTAAATTAGTAATCTATCATGTCCTGCATTGCATATAATCTGACTGAGCATACAAGCATACAAGTATCTGACTGAGCTGTGGTAGGCAGCAGCAGGCTCGTAAGCATTCATTCAAACAGCACTTTAGTGCGTTTTGCCAGCAGCTAGTCGTTGTGCGTCAAGCTGTTTATGACTTCAAGCCTATCAACTCCCGAGATGAGGCTGGTGTAACCGATGTCAAATGGCTAGCTAGTTAGCGGGGTGCACGCTAATAGCGTTTCAAACTTCACTCGCTCTGAGACTTGGAGTAGTTGTTCCTCTTGCTCTGCATGGGTAACGCTGCTTCGATGGTGGCTGTTGTCACTGTGTTCCTGGTTCAAGCCCAGGGAGGAGCGAGAAGAGGGACGGAAGTTATACTCTTACACTGGCAATAGTAAAGTGCCTATAAGAACATCCAATAGTCAAAGGTTAATGAAATACAAATGGTATAGAGGGAAATAGTCCTATAATAACTACAACCTAAAATTTCTTACCTGGGAATATTGAAGATTCGTTAAAAAAGGAACCTCCAGCTTTCACATGTTCTGAGCAAAGAACTTAAACGTTAGCTTTCTTACATGGCACATATTGCACTTTTACTTTCTTCTCCAACACTTAGTTTTTGCATTATTTAAACCAAATTTAAACATGTTTAATTATTTATTTGAGGCTAAATTGATTTTTTTGATGTATTATATTAAGTTAAAATAAGTGTTCTTTCAGTATTGTTGTAATTGTCATCATTACAAATAAATAAACACACAAAAATCATCCGATTAATCGGTATCGGCTTTTTGGTCCTCCAATAAAAATCAGTATCGTCGTTGAAAAATCATAATTGGTCGACCTCTAGGCCAAATTACCTGTACCCCTGCTATTGTGTTACTTTTTAAATTTGTTTATTTAGTAAATATTTTCTGAACTACACTGCTCAAAAAAATAAAGGGAACACTTAAACAACACAATGTAACTCCAAGTCAATCACACTTCAGTGAAATCAAACTGTCCACTTAGGAAGTAACACTGATTGATAATAAATTTCACATGCTGTTGTGCAAATGGAAGACAACAGGTGGAAATTATAGGCAATTAGCAAGACACCCCCAATAAAGGAGTGGTTCTGCAGGTGGAGACCACAGACCACTTCTCAGTTCCTATGCTTCCTGGCTGATGTTTTGGTCACTTTCGAATGCTGGCGGTGCTTTCACTCTAGTGGTATCATGAGACGGAGTCTACAACCCACACAAGTGGCTCAGGTAGTGCAGTTCATCCAGGATGGAACATCAATGTGAGCTGTGGCAAGAAGGTTTGCTGTGTCTGTCAGCGTAGTGTCCAGAGCATGGAGGTGCTACCAGGAGACAGGCCAGTACATCAGGAGATGTGGAGGAGGCCGTAGGAGGGCAACAACCCAGCAGCAGGACCGCTACCTCCGCCTTTGTGCAAGGAGGAGCAAGAGGAGCACTGCCAGAGCCCTGCAAAATGACCTCCAGCAGGCCACAAATGTGCATGTGTCTGCTCAAACGGTCAGAAACAGACTCCATGAGGGTGGTATGAGGGCCCGACGTCCAGAGGTGGGTGCTGTGCTTACAGCCCAACACCATGCAGGACGTTTGGCATTTGCCAGAGAACACCAATATTGGCAAATTCGCTACTGGCACCCTGTGCTCTTCACAGATGAAAGCAGGTTCACACTGAGCACATGTGACAGACGTGACAGAGTCTGAAGACGCCGTGGAGAACGTTCTGCTGCCTGCAACATCCTCCAGCATGACCGGTTTGGCGGTGGGTCAGTCATGGTGTGGGGTGGCATTTCTTTGGGGGGCCGCACAGCCCTTCATGTGCTCGCCAGAGATAGCCTAACTGCCATTAGGTACTGAGATGAGATCCTCAGACCCCTTGTGAGACCATATGCTGGTGCGGTTTGCCCTGGGTTCCTCCTAATGCAAGACAATGCTAGACCTCATGTGGCTGGAGTGTGTCAGCAGTTCCTGCAAGAGGAAGGCATTGATGCTATGGACTGGCCCGCCCGTTCCCCAGACCTGAATCCATTTGAGCACATCTGGGACATCATGTCTCGCTCCATCCACCAACGCCACGTTGCACCACAGACTGTCCAGGAGTTGGTGGATGCTTTAGTCCAGGTCTGGGAGGAGATCCCTCAGGAGACCATCTGCCACAACATCAGGAGCATGCCCAGGCATTGTAGGGAGGTCATACAGGCGCGTGGAGACCACACACACTACTGAGCCTCATTTTGACTTGTTTTAAGGACATTACATCAAAGTTGGATCAGCCTGTAGTGTGGTTTTCCACTTTAATTTTGAGTGTGACTCCAAATCCAGACCTCCGTGTGTTGATAAATTTGATTTCCATTGATAGTTTTTGTATGATTTTGTTGTCAGCACATTCAACTATGTAAAGAAAAAAGTATTTAATAAGAATATTTCATTCTTTCAGATCTAGGATGTGTTATTTTAGTGTTCCCTTTAGTTTTTTGAGCAGTGTATATTTATTGAACTGAATTGTTGGTTAAGGGCTTGTAAGTAAACATTTCATGGTAAAGTCTACACTTGTATTCGGCACATGTGGCGAATACAGTTTGATTTGATTGTGAGTTCCATAGGGCTGCGCACAATTGGCCCAGCGTCGTCTGGGTTTGGCCGGGGCAGGCAGTCGTTGTAAATAATAGTTTGTTCTTAACTGACTCGCCTAGTTAAATAAAAAGGTTCAATTTTTAAAAAAGAATAAACAAAACATGAGGTTGTGCCAGTGTGAGCCCACCCACGCACAAGATTTTGAACAAGAGTCACAAGCCTTAGAATTAAACAACACTCAAGTGCAGTTCACATGACCTGTAAAGGACAGCGACCTTGCAGACCACCAAAACAGATTTCACTACAAATGGTGAACTTATTGCGGTGAAACTGTTTGTATTTTTACACATGAATTTTCAGTTAAGTATTCCTCCCCGGAAAAAAATAATAATCACTTGAGCCATGTCATAAGCAAGTTATACATCAAGTAGTTTTGCCCAGAAGTGCGACAGACCATTATCAACCTAATTGCTATGAGAGAGGAAGAGAGAGGAAGAAACAGAAAAGGTACAAAAAGCCCCCAGGAAGAAACACACACCATTTGCAATGGATCACTGACACAAGGTTCACAATATTTCAACAGGATCACAAGACACTGTTGTCCCTGTGGTGGAAACACAGCGGAGAAACGTTACAGGCATTTCAGTCAGTGAGGCGCTGCCTGCCTTACAATTTCAGAGTCAGACGCAAGGATGACTTTACGAACATCTCTCTCCATTCAACAGCCAGGCCATTCGCTGCAGACACTAAACTGATTACACAACCGTGCCTGCTGCGACACAGAACCTGCCAAGACATTTGTTTTGCCCTAACAGCCCAGTCAAAGCCAAGAGCATCCACACAGGTACAGGGAAGACAGAGGGAGTCCGTTAGAGGAATAGAGAGGGAAAGGGAAATTGGATACGTAGTCAGATGCACAACTGAATGCATTCAACAGAATTGTGTTTTAGCCATTTAACCCAACCCCTCTGAATCAGAAATAGGTAAAGAGAGTGACAAAAAAGGAGGAGGTGGTGGTAACATCAGGCATGTCTTTGATTGGCAAGGACTGCATTGCCAGAGGTACATGTGTGGGTACCATTTCATCTTTGGGAATCTCTGGCATGTCCTTTTCATTTCTGAAGTCTAAACCCTCTATATTTGATTATACCTGAAACACCAAATGTGCTTATCACTAACACATAGGCATCAAAGAACATAGTTTAACTAGATCCAGACAGCTGCAAGTGTACTGAGTTTATAAGCTTACCTTGTTCTGTTGTACTTGTTTTTGCATTAATCTTTACAGGAACATGTGTAGCCTTTATATGGGCAGCAAAACCATGGGTGTACAAAGCATTTCATGCATCTGTCAGTATGTATGTATGTATTATTTTCCTTTGATATTTTGCTTGTGGTTTATGCCTGCATAATAGCTGTGCCCAATCAGAGAGTGAGTCAACAACTCAGTACTGCTGCTCTATAATAGCATGTCGTAACCACACAGTAATTAAAAACACCGGAGAAAGACGCTGCGGAAATAGCGACTGCTGAATCACACACAAATCACTACACACCTAATGATACTCGTCAACGAGATACCTTGTGGTTAAGCCATATTACGTAGCCTGTCATTGGCCCTCCATATGATCATGCAGTCATTATCAGCGACCCCCCGGTGCATGCTTTAAGGAGCTGTGATTCCGAGTCAGTTCCAACTACTCAAAATAACTCATTATGTGTTTTACTTCCTAAATGGACTCCGTATATAGAACTTCACTGAAATCATAATTCATTCTGGATCAATTTATTTTTTTGTAGTCCCAAATATCTTAAGAGCTCAACGTTTATTCTGAAAAATAAAATGGAAACGTTTTGCATTTCTACCACTTGCGTCCAGCTGAATTGCATCATATGTGCAGTGTGTCGTTTCAGATATTGCTCTAATATACACGGATTAAAAATATGAACGCAACATGTAAAGTGTTGGTCCCATGTGTCATGAGCTGAAATAAAAGATCCCAGAAATTCTCCATAGCTTACTTCTCAAATTGAGGAGAAATTTGTTTACATCCCTGTGGGTGAGCATTTCTCCTTTGCCAAGATAATCCAGGTGTGGCATATAAAAAAGCTGATTAAACAGCTCGACAATTACACAGGTGCCCCTTGTGCTAGGGAAAATAAAAAGCCACTAAAATGTGTAAGTTTGTCACACAACACAATGCCACAGATGTCTCAAGTTGTGGGAGCGTGCAATTGGTAGGTACACTTCAACTATGACATACAAAATGAGAAAGAAAATAAATCCAAAATAATCACATTGTAGGATTTTTTATGAATTTATTTGCAAATTCTTGACCAATAAAATGTAAATTAATTACTTAAAAATACAATGTGATTTTCTGGATTTTTAGATTCTGTCTCTCACAGTTGAAGTGTACCTGTGATACAAATGACAGACCTCTACATGCTTTGTAACTAGGAAAACCTGCAAAAATCGGCAGTGTATCAAATACTGGTTCTCCCCACTGTATATGGTGATTGGCATCTAAACTTTCAGTAATACCACGACGACCAAAACACATTTCATCTTTCAATCACCCGCATGGGTATAACCAATGAGGAGATGGCATGTGGATATCTGCTGAGGAGATGGGAGAGGCAGGACTTTCAGTGCAATCTGCGTCACAAATAGAAATTACTTCTATTTTAGCCCTTGGCAACATTGACGTGCGCGAGCAGTGTGGGTACAATAATTGAATAATATTGATTTCTAAATTTACTTTGCAACGCTCACACAACACGAGCAGTGTAGTGATGGTGTTAGGTAAAGCTGTACAGTGCAATATGAATTTCAATACACACAATAGGCTAACTGGGGGTGTTATTTTCCATACAACACTCCTTCCGTGGCCTCCAACTGCATTTAAATGCTTGTAAAACGAAAAGCATGCTCTTCAACCGATCGATGCCCTCCCGCACACGCCCGCCCGCCCGACTAGCATCCACTACTCTGGACGGTTCTGACTTAGAATATGTGGACAACTATAAATACCTAGGTGTCTGGCTAGACTGTAAACTCTCCTTCCAGACTCCTTAAGCATCCCCAATCCAAAATTAAATATTTCGCAACAAAGCCTCCTTCACTCATGCTGCCAAAACCTACCCTCGTAAAACTGACTATCCTACCGATCAATGACTTCGGCGAGCTCATTTACAAAATAGCCTCCAACACTCTACTGAGCAAATTGGATGCAGTCTATCACAGTGCCATCCGTTTTTGTCACCAAAGCCCTATATACAACCCACCACTGCAACCTGTATGCTCTCGTTGGCTGGTCCTCGCTTCATATTCATCGCCAAACCCACTGGCTCCAGGTCATTTAAGTCTTTGCCTGGTAAAGCTCCGCCTTATCTCAGCTCACTGGTCACCATAGAAACACCCACCTGTAGCACGCACTCCAGCAGGTATATTTCACTGGTCATCCCCAAACCAACACCTACTTTGGCCGCCTGTCCTTCCAGTTCTCTGCTGGCAATGAATGGAACGAACTACAAAAATCACTGACGTTGGAGACTTCTATCTCACTAACTTTAAGCATCAGCTATCAGAGCTGCTTACTGATCGCTGCAACTGTACAGTACACAGCCCATCCAACCAACTACCTACCTCATCCCCATATTTGTTTTTCTGCTCGTTTGCACACCAGTATTTCTACTTGCACATCATCATCTGCACACCTATCACTCCAGTGTTAATTGCTAAACTGTAATTACTTTGCCACTATGGACTATTTAATGCCTTACCTCTTTACTTCATTTGCACACACTGTAAACAGATTTTTCTATTGTGTTATTGACTGTACGTTTGTTAATCCCATGTGTAACTCTGATGTTTTTGTCACACTGATTTGCTTAATCTTTTTCCTCAACTGGCCTACCTGGTTAAATAAAGGTTAAATAAAAAATAAATATGAATTCACAGTCACACAATAAGAGCTACAACGCTAATATTTGCCTAAACACTTCACATTTGTGTTCTGTGGGTGTCACAGAGTAGACTGATGCCCCATTTCATTGCTTCACATTCCAACCTTTTCGAACACTATCTAGTCTAAATATGGCATAACTCCACCAATTGTAACCTTTTGCATCACTTTCAAAGAGGTACTTTTATTTTGAAGGCAAACCGCAAATTCCACTATTGTGCCTAATTCTTATTGTGGCTAGCTTCACAACACATAACCCGGTCTGGTCAAGCCTCACTAGCCAGATGACACTAGCTGGCTGCTTATAAGGTTAGCTTTGGGCAACTAGGTTAAGTAGCTGGCTAGCTATTTATTTTCATGAACTGAAGTTCAATTTCAATACTTGAACAAGTGACTACCTTGCTAACACTTACAAGGATTCCCAAATCAATGCTAATAATAGTGAAAATGACTGCAGTTTCTACTGGTCATTGTTTTCAGGAAGGTTGTATTGGTGCCATCTAGGTACCAAGCTAAATCTAGCTAGCTACCCCAGAAGTTGCGGTCAAACAAATAATGCTTTATTACCAACGGGGTATAGTAAACACATCGTTTGTGGCCGGTGTTTGCAGACGTTTGTACAGCTTTGACAGTGCTACTGATAGTAGTGGCGCTTGGCTTGCAAGTGCAAATTCAAAACCCACAACATCCTGTAATAGAACAGTGTTATTTGACGTGTCAAATTAAAAGCTTATTTAATGCGTCAGTGTTATTTGACGTGCATCTTTTTTGACACGCAGAGCCAAACGGCGTTCCATAGTATATGTCGTGAAGCTAATAGCAGTGATGCTATTACTGTAACTCCGGAAGGGCAAAATCTGAACAATAACACACTTGGTAACATTAGTGTATACCGGTGCTAGACCAGTCGCAAAAGCCAACATCACCCACAACAGAGATCGGTTGATTGTCAAGGGCAATGAATTCCATTAATTAAAAAATAAATAAAATTGAACACACCTTTATTTAACTAGGCAAGTCAGTCAAGAATACATTCTTATTTTAAATGACGGCCTAGGTACAGTGGGTTAACTGCCTTGTTCAGGGGCAGAACGACAGATTTGTACCTTGTCAGCTCGGGGATTCAATCTTGCAACCTTACAGTTAACTAGTCTAACGCTCTAACCACCTGCCTCACGAGGAGCCTGCCTGTTACGCGAATGCAGTAAGAAGCCAAGGGAAGTTGCTAGCTAGCATTAAATTTGTCTTATAAAAAAACAAAATCACTAGTTAACTACACATGGTAATGATATTACTAGTTTATCTAGTATGTCCTGCGTTGCATATGATCGATGCGGTGCGCATTCGCGAAAACGGACTGTCGTTGTTCCAACGTGTACCTAACCATAAACATCAATGCACAGAAGTGTACATTTTTACACCTGCATATTTAGCTAAAAGAAATCCGGGTTAGCAGGCAATATTAACCAGGTGAAATTGTGTCACTTTTCTCACGTTCATTGCACGCAGAGTGTAGGCAACAGTTTGAGCAGCCTGGAGAGAGAGAAAGAGAAAGAAAGAGAGAGAGAGAAAGAAAGAAAGCAAGAAAGAGAGAAAGAGAGAGAGGACATTTAATTGGCATTCCAACTTCCGAACACAGCCACCCAGAGGAAGTCATCAACTGCCGAGGGCCCTGGTGTTGAGGAGCAGAGGTCATGCTGGGAGAGGCCAATTGCACCCTACTAAGGTTGACAGTCAGGCCATGTATTTTATGTACGCGGATGGTCATTCAAGAACCCTAAAAAGGGCTCTGGCCTGAAACCAGGTGCATAAAATTGAATCATCCTAAAAATCAAAAGACTCATCTCAGTTCTGTTTCTCCTTGACCCTAGTATCAAAAGAATTGTGTACCCCGAGTATAGAAAACATGATGAACACCTGACCAGGTGAATCCAGCTGAAAGCTTTGATCCTTATTGATGTCCCTTGTTAAATCCACTTCAAATCAGTGTAGATTAAGGGAAGGAGACAGGTTAAAGAATCATTTTTAATCCCGAGACAGTTGAGACATTGATTGTGTATGTGTGCCATTCAGAGGGTGAATGGGCATGACAATATTTAAGTGCCTTTGAACAGGGTTTGGTAGTAGGTGCCAGACACACCGGTTTGTGTAAAGAATTGCAACACTGCTGTTTTTTTTACACTCAACAGTTTCCCGTGTATATCAAGAATGTTCCACCACCAAAAGCACATCCAGCCAACTTAAAACAACTGTGGGAAGCACTGGAGTCCACAAGGGCAAGTATCCCTGTGGAACACCTTCTACAACTTGTAGAGTAAATCCCGCTCTTGAAAGCAGCAGCTCAAGCCTTTAGCTCAGTGCGGATGTTGCCTGTAATCTATGGCTTCTGGTATGTATGTACAGTCACTGTGGGGACGACGTCATTGATGCACTGACTGATGTGGTGTATTCCTCAATGCCATCTGAGGAATCCCGGAACACATGAGAACACCAGCTGTTCCGGAAAACTGTGTGATCATACTCTCCACAGCCGATGTGAGTATGACCTTTAAACAGGTCAACGTTCACAAGGCCGCAGCGCCAGACGGATTACAAGGACGTGTACTGTGAGGATGCACTGACCAACTGGCAAGTCTTCACTGACATTTTCAACTTCTCCTTGTCCGAGTCTGTAATACCAACATGTTAAGCAGACCACCATTGTCCCTGTGCCCAAGAACACTAAGGTAACCTGCCTAAATGACTACCAACCCGTAGCAGTCACGTCTGTAGCCATGAAGTGCTTTGGAAGGATGGTCATGGCTCACATCAACACCATTATCCCAGAAACCCTAGACCTGCTCCAATTTGGATACCACCCCAACAGATCTGCTCCACACTGCCCTTTCATACCTGGACAAAAGGAACACCTATGTGAGAATGCTATTAAGTTTGCCGATGACACAACAGTGTTAGGCCTGATCACAGACAAGACAGCCTATAGGGAGGTCAGAGACCTGGCCGTGTGGTGCCAGGACAAAAACCTCAACGTGATGAAGACAAGAGGAGATGATTGTGGACTACAGGAAAAAGAGGACTGAGCACACGCCCATTCTCATCAATGGGGCAGTAAAGGAGCAGGTTGAGAGCTTCAAGTTCCTTAGTGTCCAACAAACTAACATGTTCCAAGCACACCAAGACAGTCGTGAAGAGGGCACGACACAACCTATTCCACCTCAAGAGACTGAAAAGATTTGGCATGGGTCCTCAGATCCGCAAAAAGGTTATAAAGCTGCACCATTGAGAGCATCCTGACTGGTTACATCACTGCCTGGTATGGCAACTGCTCGGCCTCTGACCGCAAGGGACTACAGAGGGTAGTGCAAACAGCCCAGTACGTCACTGGGGCCAAGCTTCCTGCCATCCAGGACCTCTATACCAGGCGGTGTCAGAGGAAGGCCTTAAAAATAGTCAGACTCCAGCCACCCGTCATAGACTGTTCTCTCTGCTACCACACGGCAAGCGGTGCCGGAGCACCAATTCTAGGTCAAAGAAGTTTCTAAACAGCTTCTACCCCTCAACCATAAGACTCCTGCACATCTAATCAAATGGCTACCCAGACTATTTGCATTGCACCCCCCACTCCGCTACTACTCTCAGTTGATATCTATGCATAGTCACTTTAATAACTCAACCTACATGTACATACTACCTCAACTAACCGGTGCCCCCGCACACTCTGTACTGGAGCTTAACACGCCCATCTATGCAGTTTCATTTGAATCAAGACTACAGCAGCCAATCAGAGCAGTGTTCTATCCCATGCTTCCCACACCTGTTGTTGGCAATTCTCCCAAGTGATGTTGCGAGTAGCCTCGTTCGTTAGGGGAACAGAGAGAAAGAAAATATGAACAGAGAGAAAGAAAATGCAGTCCCAGAAATAATTACCGCAAAAGGATCAGTTGTTTGGGCTTATTGAAATGACACAAAATACTATAGCAACAACACGGGTCACAAGCAACTTATTTCACCATTTGAAACACAGCCATGTTAATACAGCATGAAAACAAAACAAATTGGGCAGAGGCTAACACGCATCATAACAAGAGCAAAGCCCAGGCAACAACCCATTATGGAATATTTTGCAAACACAACTCCCTATGCAAAACACGTACTGAGGGAATGAAATAAGATGCTATAATGTACCACATCCCAAAAGACATGGCCCCAAATTCAACAAAGTAGGTTAAAGTAGACGGTTTACACTCTGGACAAGAATTACAAAATGCCATGTACAGGAAAAAAAACAGGTGCACCATATCACGAGAACAAGTGGAGCCCTATATGTCATTGACACTGTACTACATCGTTGCTGACTGGAAGCTGCGCAGCAGGTGCTTGCAGACCGCCCACTTTCCAGAGGACCACACTGCAGAGATAATATCCCAGGGGCTGTGGGACTCGTTAGCAGCCTGGGATCCGCCAGAGGAGAAGCAGGTGTGCATCACAATGGACAGTGGGGCAAACATCTTTAAAGCCACCAACCTAAACTGGTGGATGAGGTTGCAGTGTCTTGGACATAGACTTCATTGGTATGTAATTGTAATAAAGTTAAATATAAATTTAGCAAAAAGTTATGCCTACATTTTGATTGCATTTGGAGCAAATAATATGCTGCAATTACCAAACACCAATATACTTAAACTAAATACTATTGCATTTCAATCTGAAGAAATACATGCATGTTTAAAATACAGGTCTCTTTATGTAGAAGTGTTTCATCATCTTATTAATCATATGCTGGATCACCTGGTAACCAAATAACTTAGGCTAATATATTGTGGCAATTCCTGTACATGGTGTAAAAAGGGCGCTAACGGAGTGTAACTGAACACCTCCCCAAAAAATAAATGTATAATTATTGCAACAAAAAAATGGTGCTATGGATTTTTGACCATATCATCTAGCTCTACTGTGGGCACAGGGGATGTGTGTAGGTCAGTGTTGGTCTTACACATGGGGTACACAGCCATCCTCATATCCCAAACATTACACCACTCATTCCTCCCACGACCAGTCTCTACAAAACCACTTCACGCTATCACGTTAACAACAAACCTATTTCTGAAGGCAGAGGGATTTTTTTACTGCCATGACAGCCTGGCCAGCCTCTTGTGTGTGTACAGCCCACAGAGAAAAACACTCCTATCCTATTTCCCTGTCTATATCCCTTTTATCGTAATTGTTTTTGTTGATCGAATCATTGGCTAAATTAAGCCCCCTGACGGAGGTCAAGCCCTTGCACAAAGGGCAGATTGTGTGGCCCTGGCTTGGTACTACCCAGAAGGCAGAGTTTCCCACACTCTGTTCAGACTGGGGCTACTACTTCCAGAAGAGGCGCGGGGCTGAGCTGGCCATTGGATAAAACATAGCCAACAAGATCATATCGAGAGAGAAGGACATTTTGTTCATAGGCCATAACTGTAACAATAGGAATATAACCCTCTCAAATCTATTAACATACAGGTAACTGCCAAAATATATTAAATGAGGGACAAAGTATATTGAAAGCAGGTGTGATTCCTGAGACAATTAAGCAATTAACATCCATGCTTAGGGTCATGTATAAAAATGCCCAGTTGCCCAATATTGTGGCTATCATGGCTAGAAGAGATCTGTGACTTTGAAAGAGGGGTCTCAAAGGAGCATAGGGTGTGTGTCTCAGTCACCAGATCTCAACCCAATTTAACACATCTGGGATATTCTGGAGCTACGCCTGAGACTGCGTTTTCAATCACCAACAAAACACCAAATGATGGAATTTCTCGTGGAAGAATGGTGTCACATCCCACCAATAGAGTTCCAGACACATGTAGAATCTATGCCAACGTGCATTGCCCTTTTAAGACGCTTTATGTTGGGGTTTCCTTTATTTTGGCAGTTACGTGTAGTTAGTCAGCAGCATCAATGACATCATGATTATTCGTGTTAGGCTTCTATTACACGGCATTTAAGACTGTTTCTGGAAAGTATAACTGTTTCGGCTTACATGCAGGACATTATCTAGCAATGGCTTCACTCCAAACATGGGATGTGCTTGTCCATTTTATCCAGATGCTTATTCTGGCTATGAAAACTTAAAATCTGCGGCCAATGTAAACAAGGTTTCATCATTTGCAGATGGAGACATTCCTTTGCATCGACATAGAAAAAAAAGTCAACAGATGGATTAGATTGTAGGAGATTAGCTAAGGGAAATCGGCAAGCAACAGCAATGGAGATAAAATTAAACAAAATGTTAGTGTAGCGTCAAGTGATTGACAGACAGCTGACACACTAACACTTACAATATATTGGATTCTATAAACAGATTATCATACGGTGCACTGACAGGCTATATAGTGTGTCGCCCTCTGTTTCATAAAAAGCCAATGATTCTTTCCCGCGGCTTGTGTTACTAAATACCCGTGGCTACCAAGCATCTCTATCGCATTCATTTCTAATATCAAACAAATCTCAGTTTACATACAATACTCTCTTTGTCATCATAACGCTGAGCAACAATGAGCCCTCTCAGTCTACCCTGCACTCATCATGGGTCACTGCCTCGTCACCCATGACAATCTGCTGGAGGATTCCACCAACACAAAGTAGACCACAATTTATTTTTAAAAGGAAACATCTGACTAAATAGCCAGGCCTATCTATAGTCTCTAGTCTACATGCAGTCCGTTGTGTGATTGAATGGTCGCAAAATTGTGCTTCACGTGATTTACTGTATTGCAGTAGCCGGGCTATGCAGAAGACTATATCAAATATCGTGAAAATAAATACACACACTTCTTAAATTCACACCTAAATGCCATATGCTACTTAGGACAAACCACAAGATAAACACAAAATCAACATACATGTCTGCCGCCAGGGTAGGTAGTCAGTCTATCAGCCGAAGTCGCTCCAAATCTTTGAATCCGAATTTTAAATGAAAATGTCAATTCAATAAAAAAGGAAATTAGTTCAGCGAATTACTTCATCAGAAATAGGCAAATGACACAATAAATATCCACGAGACTTGTTCACGCAATGCAGCTCCTTTGTCATTTGCCCTCCAGTTTCACGAGTGTCACTTTCTCCCTCTGCTGCGAGAGAAGCGGAAGGCTTGCTTCCTTATCTCTGGAGGGGTGTGGACAAACCAATGAGGATGAAGAAGACTTCCACCCGACCCGGGGCCGTGACTTCTTAAGGACTTTTTGGAGAAGTGGCGAAAACAGGCAACGATACCATGCGCCACAGCTTTGTAGCCTACTAACTCCTGTTGAGCACTCTTCGAGAGTTTATCCGCGGGTGCAAACACAGACCGACACACACTCAACTAGGAGCTGCTATGGCAGCAGGGAGCAATGTGCTGTTTGGGCTTCAAAGAGCAACGGGGGAAGGGTGGGTGGAGGGAGAAGGGGGATTTTCAGTTGTGTGCGCCTCTCACGTCTTGAGAGTTGGAATAGAAATGTCTCCCATTCACCCCCTCCTCCTTCCTTTGTGTTCCGTTCCTGTCCTGTCGGTTCCTTGTCTAGAATTCACCGTGCTGTGTTTGTGTATCGCCCTGTCGTGTCGTGTTTTCCTCAGATGCTGCGTGGTGAGCAGGTGTCTGAGTCTGTCTGGTTCAAGTGCCTTCCCGAGGCAACCTGCTGTTCACCTGCTGTTCAAGATCGAGTCTCCAGTTTGTCCCGTCATTTCGAGTGAAAGTTGTGTTTTTTGTTTGTATTTACTTTACTGGATTAAAGACTCTGTTTTCGCCAAGTCGCTTTTGGGTCCTCTTTCACCTGCATGACAGAAGGAACCGACCAAGGAATGGACCCAGCGACTTCAGACGCTCGTTACACTGCCGTCGAGATCCAAGGAGCCATGCTCGGCAGACACGAGCAGGAATTGTCTGCTGCTCGCCATGCCGTGGAGAACCTGGCCGCTCAGGTTTCCGACCTCTGGACAGTTCCAGAGTCTACGTCTCGTGCCACCTGTTACTTCCTGGCCTGCCGAGCCTCCAGAACCTAGGGTTAATAACCCACCTTGCTACTCCGGGCAGCCCACTGAGTGCCGCTCCTTTCTCACGCAGTGTGAGATTGTGTTCTCTCTCCAACCCAACACATACTCTAGAGAGAGAGCTCGGGTTGCTTACGCTATTTCACTCCTTACTGGCCGGGCTCGAGAATGGGGCACAGCTATCTGGGAGGCAAGGGCTGATTGCTCTAACAAGTTCCAGAACTTTAAAGAGGAGATGATTCGGGTTTTTGACCGTTCAGTTTTTGGTAGGGAGGCTTCTAGGGCCCTGGCTTCCTTATGCCAAGGTGAACGGTCCATAACGGATTATTCTATTGAGTTTCGCACTCTTGCTGCCTCTAGTGAGTGGAACGAGCCGGCGCTGCTCGCCGTTTTCTGGAGGGACTCCACGCAGTGGTTAAGGATGAGATTCTCTCCCGGGAGGTTCCTTCAGATGTGGACTCTTTGATTGCTCTCGCCATCCGCATAGAACGACGGGTAGATCTTCGTCACCGGGCTCGTGGAAGAGAGCTCGCATCAACGGTGTTTCCCTGCTCCGCATCGCAACCATCTCCCTCCTCTGGCTCAGAGTCTGAGCCCATGCAGCTGGGAGGGATTCGCATCTCGACTAAGGAGAGGGAACGGAGGATCACCAACCGCCTGTGCCTCTATTGCGGAGTTGCTGGACATTTTGTTAATTCATGTCCAGTAAAAGCCAGAGCTCATCTGTAAGCGGAGGGCTACAGGTGAGCGCAACTACTCAAGTCTCTCCATCAAGATCCTGTACTACTTTGTCGGTCCATCTACGCTGGACCGGTTCGGGTGCTACATGTAGTGCCTTGATAGACTCTGGGGCTGAGGGTTGTTTCATGGACGAAGCATGGGTTCGGAAACATGACATTCCTTTCAGAGAGTTAGAGAAGCCTACGCCCATGTTCGCCTTAGATGGTAGTCATCTTCCCAGTATCAGATTTGAGACACTACCTTTAACCCTCACAGTATCTGGTAACCACAGTGAGACTATTTCTTTTTTGATTTTTCGTTCACCGTTTACACCTGTTGTTTTGGGTCATCCCTGGCTAGTATGTCATAATCCTTCTATTAATTGGTCTAGTAATTCTATCCTATCCTGGAACGTTTCTTGTCATGTGAAGTGTTTAATGTCTGCCATCCCTCCCGTTTCTTCTGTCCCTACTTCTCAGGAGGAACCTGGCGATTTGACAGGAGTGCCGGAGGAATATCATGATCTGCGCACGGTCTTCAGTCGGTCCCGAGCCAACTCCCTTCCTCCTCACCGGTCGTATGATTGTAGTATTGATCTCCTTCCGGGGACCACTCCTCCTCGGGGTAGACTATACTCTCTGTCGGCTCCCGAACGTAAGGCTCTCGAGGATTATTTGTCTGTGTCTCTTGACGCCGGTACCATAGTGCCTTCTTCCTCTCCGGCCGGGGCGGGGTTCTTTTTTGTTAAGAAGAAGGACGGTACTCTGCGCCCTGCGTGGATTATCGAGGGCTGAATGACATAACGGTTAAGAATCGTTATCCGCTTCCCCTTATGTCATCAGCCTTCGAGATTCTGCAGGGAGCCAGGTGCTTTACTAAGTTGGACCTTCGTAACGCTTACCATCTCGTGCGCATCAGAGAGGGGGACGAGTGGAAAACGGCGTTTAACACTCCGTTAGGGCATTTTGAGTACCGGGTTGGTCTCGCCAATGCGCCAGCTGTTTTTCAGGCATTAGTTAATGATGTTCTGAGAGACATGCTGAACATCTTTGTTTTTGTCTATCTTGACGATATCCTGATTTTTTCTCCGTCACTCGAGATTCATGTTCAGCACGTTCGACGTGTTCTACAGCGCCTTTTAGAGAATTGTCTCTACGTAAAGTCTGAGAAGTGCTCTTTTCATGTCTCCTCCGTTACTTTTCTCGGTTCCGTTATTTCCGCTGAAGGCATTCAGATGGATTCCGCTAAGGTCCAAGCTGTCAGTGATTGGCCCGCTCCAAGGTCACGTGTCGAGTTGCAGCGCTTTTTAGGTTTCGCTAATTTCTATCGGCGTTTCATTCGTAATTTCGGTCAAGTTGCTGCCCCTCTCACAGCTCTTACTTCTGTCAAGACGTGTTTTAAGTGGTCCGGTTCCGCCCAGGGAGCTTTTGATCTTCTAAAAGAACGTTTTACGTCCGCTCCTATCCTCGTTACTCCTGACGTCACTAGACAATTCATTGTCGAGGTTGACGCTTCAGAGGTAGGCGTGGGAGCCATTCTATCCCAGCGCTTCCAGTCTGACGATAAGGTTCATCCTTGCGCTTATTTTTCTCATCGCCTGTCGCCATCTGAGCGCAACTATGATGTGGGTAACCGTGAACTGCTCGCCATCCGCTTAGCCCTAGGCGAATGGCGACAGTGGTTGGAGGGGGCGACTGCCTTTTGTCGTTTGGACAGACCATAAGAACCTTGAGTACATCCGTTCTGCCAAACGACTTAATGCCCGTCAAGCTCGTTGGGCGTTGTTTTTCGCTCGTTTCGAGTTTGTGATTTCTTACCGTCCGGGTAGCAAGAACACCAAGCCTGATGCCTTATCCCGTCTGTTTAGTTCTTCTGTGGCTTCTACTGATCCCGAGGGGATTCTTCCTTATGGGCGTGTTGTCGGGTTAACAGTCTGGGGAATTGAAAGACAGGTTAAGCAAGCACTCACGCACACTGCGCGCGCGCTTGTCCTAGTAACCTCCTTTTCGTTCCTGTTTCCACTCGTCTGGCTGTTCTTCAGTGGGCTCACTCTGCCAAGTTTGGTCATCCCGGTGTTCGAGGCACTCTTGCGTCTATTCGCCAGCGCTTTTGGTGGCCGACTCAGGAGCGTGACACGCGCCGCTTCGTGGCTGCTTGTTCGGACTGCGCGCAGACTAAGTCGGGTAACTCTCCTCCTGCCGGTCGTCTCAGACCGCTCCCATTCCTTCTCGACCATGGTCTCACATCGCCCTAGACTTCATTACCGGTCTGCCTTTGTCTGCGGGGAAGACTGTGATTCTTACGGTTGTCGATAGGTTCTCTAAGGCGGCACATTTCATTCCCCTCGCTAAACTTCCTTCCGCTAAGGAGACGGCACAAATCATTATCGAGAATGTATTCAGAATTCATGGCCTCCCGTAGACGCCGTTTCAGACAGAGGCCCGCAATTCACGTCACAGTTTTGGAGGGAGTTCTGTCGTTTGATTGGTGCGTCCGTCAGTCTCTCTTCCGGGTTTCATCCCCAGTCTAACGGTCAAGCAGAGAGGGCCAATCAGACGATTGGTCGCATACTACTACGCAGCTTTCTTTCAGAAACCCTGCGTCTTGGGCAGAACAGCTCCCCTGGGCAGAATACGCTCACAATTCGCTTCCTTCGTCTGCTACCGGGTTATCTCCGTTTCAGAGTAGTCTGGGTTACCAGCCTCCTCTGTTCTCATCCCAGCTTGCCGAGTCCAGCGTTCCCCGCTCAAGCGTTTGTCCAACGTTGTGAGCGCACCTGGAGGAGGGTGAGGTCTGCACTTTGCCGTTACAGGGCACAGACTGTGAGAGCCGCCAATAAACGCAGGATTAAGAGTCCAAGGTATTGTTGCGGCCAGAGAGTGTGGCTTTCCACTCGCAACCTTCCTCTTACGACAGCTTCTCGTAAGTTGACTCCGCGGTTCATTGGTCCGTCCGTGTCTCCCAGGTCGTCAATCCTGTCGCTGTGCGACTGCTTCTTCCGCGACATCTTCGTCGCGTCCATCCTGTCTTCCATGTCTCCTGTGTTAAGCCCTTTCTTCGCACCCCCGTTCGTCTTCCCTCCCCCTCCCGTCCTTGTCGAGAGCGCACCTATTTACAAGGTACATAAGATCATGGACATGCGTTCGGGACGGGGTCACCAATACTTAGTGGATTGGGAGGGTTACGGTCCTGAGGAGAGGAGTTGGGTTCCGTCTCGGGACGTGCTGGACCGTTCACTCATTGATGATTTCCTCCGTTGCCGCCAGGATTCCTCCTCGAGTGCGCCAGGAGGCGCCGGTGAGTGGGGGGTACTGTCATGTTTTGTCATTTATTATCTTGTCTTGTCCCTGTGCTTCCCATTCTATTCGTTTCCCTCTGCTGGTCTTATTAGGTTCTTTCCCTCTTTCTATCCCTCTCTCTCCCCTCCCTCTCTCACTCTCTCGCTCTCTCTTCTCTCTATCGTTCCGTTCCTGCTCCCAGCTGTTCCTATTCCCCTAATCAATCATTTAGTCTTCCCACACCTGTTCCCGATCCTTTCCCTGATTAGAGTCCCTATTTCTTCCTTTGTGTTCCGTTCCTGTCCTGTCGGTTCCTTGTCTAGAATTCACCGTGCTGTGTTTGTGTATCGCCCTGTCGTGTCGTGTTTTCCTCAGATGCTGCGTGGTGAGCAGGTGTCTGAGTCTGTCTGGTTCAAGTGCCTTCCCGAGGCAACCTGCTGTTCACCTGCTGTTCAAGATCGAGTCTCCAGTTTGTCCTCGTCATTTCGAGTGAAAGTTGTGTTTTTTGTTTGTATTTACTTTACTGGATTAAAGACTCTGCATATGATACACTATATATACAATTAGTGGATTCGGCTATTTCAGCAACACCCGTTGCTGACAGGTGCATAAAATCGAGCACACAGCCATGCAATTTCCATAGACTTTCAATATGGCACTGTCGTAGGATGCCACCTTTCCAACAAGTCCATTTGTAAAACCTCTGCCCTGCTCGAGCTGGAAACGTCCAGGAGCAAAAACATCTCAGCAGCAAAGTGGTAGACCACATAAACTCACAGAACGGGATCGCTGAGTGCTGAAGCGCGTAGCACGTAAAAATAATCTGTCCTCTGCAACACTCACTACCGAGTTCCAAACTGCTTCTGGAAGCATCATCAGCACAATAACTGTACATCGGGAGCTTCATGAAATGGGTCTCCATGGCTGAGACAAGGCTAAGATCAACATGTGCAATGCCTAGTGTTGGCTGGAGTGGTGTAAAGCTCATCGCCTTTGGATTCTGGAGCAATGGAAACTCTGGAGTGATGAGTCCAGCTTCACCATCTGGCAGTCCGATAGACAAATCTGTGTTTGGCGGATCCCAGGAGAAGGCTTCCTACCCCAATGCATAGTGCCAACTGTAAAGTTTGGTGGAGGAGGAATAATGGCCTTAGTTCCAGTGAAGGGAAATCTTAAAGCTACAGCATACAATGACATTCTAGACAATTCTTTGCTTCCAACTTCGGGGCAACAGTTTGGGGAAGGCCCTTTCCTGTTTCAGCATGACAATGCCCCTGTGCACAAAGCGAGGTCCATACAGAAATATTTGACTGAACTTGACTGGCCTGCACAGAGCCCTGACCTCAACCCAATCGAAAACCTTTGGGATGAATTGGAATGCTGAGAGCCAGGGCTAATGGCCCAACATCAGTGCCTGACCTAACTAATGCTCTTGTGGCTGAATGAAAAAAATGGATTTAATCCATTTTGAATTCAGGCTGTAACTGTAACAAAACAAAATATGTAATAAGTCAAGGGGTATGAATAATTTCTGAAGGCAAGTACATGTTTCAGCCTCCAGTATTTATGCTGCAGTAGTTTGTGTCAGGGGGCTAGGGTCAGTTTGTTATATCTGGAGTACTTCTCCTGTCCTATTCAGTGTCTTGTGTGAATTTAAGTGTGCTCTCTCTAATTCTCTCTTTCTCTCTTTCTTTCTTTCTTTCTCTCTCTCGGAGGACCTGAGCCCTAGGACCATGCCTCAGTACTACCTGACATGATGACTCGTTGCTGTCCCCAGTCCACCTGGCAGTGCTGCTGCTCCAGTTTCAACTGTTCTGCCTTATTATTATTGGACCATGCTGGTCATTTATGAACATTTGAACATCTTGGCCATGTTCTGTTATAATCTCCACCCGGCACAGCCAGAAGAGGACTGGCCACCCCACATAGCCTGGTTCCTCTCTAGGTTTCTTCCTAGGTTTTGGTCTTTCTAGGGAGTTTTTCCTAGCCACCGTGCTTCTACACCTGCATTGCTTGTGTAACGGATGTGAAACGGCTAGCTTAGTTAGCGGTGCGCGCTAAATAGCGTTTCAATCGGTGACGTCACTTGCTCTGAGACCTTGAAGTAGTGGTTCCCCTTGCTCTGCAAGGGCCGTGGCTTTTGTGGAGCGATGGGTAACGATGCTTCGTGGGTGACTGTTGTTGATGTGTGCAGAGGGTCCCTGGTTCGCGCCCGGGTATGGGCGAGGGGACGGTCTAAAGTTATACTGTTACACTTGCTGTTTGGGGTTTTAGGCTGGGTTTCTGTACAGCACTTTGAGATGTCAGCTGATGTACTCTCTGCCACAATGACGAAGGGAGTATTATTAGCAGTACCTGTCTTTTTTACTAAATCATTTTTTTACTTAGATAATGTAATCTTAATCGCGCCTCAAGAGAAGCCTCAACTGGAGAAATTATATATATATTACTAGTAAACAAATAAACAATTATGCCCAGCTCATGAGGCCCCTTGATGATGTGAGGCCTGATGCAATTGTCTCTTCTGCCTAATGGTAAGTCCGCCACTGACCACAAGCATATACTATACTAACAGATACCATAATGACCATCCACATTATTATTTTGTACAATGATCTCCATCAATCTGACGATGATATTGCCCTAAGAGTCTGATGCTTCGGTCTGGAGAACATCACATTGCTCTGATGCTGACTCTATTTCTCTTCAAACACTCCATCCTCTGAAAAGTGCTGTGAAAGCAGCCTGCTTTTCCTATCTTCTGGTTTCCTTGAGACTTGCACTTTCTTTCAAATCTAGATTTCAAAGAAGACGAGCTCCATATGCCTGTTGATATATTGCACTGCACACAGGATAGCCTGGTTTCCAGTACAGCCATGTGCACAGCAGAAAGATACACACATCCTTAAACAAGTCATTAGTGAGCATCAATAAATCGATTGCAGAGCTATAGTTGAACCAAGACCCTAACACACTCTGTGAAAACGTTTGAGTGGGAGAGATAAGTCCATCAAAGGAGGGAAGAGATTTCTCAGGGCCTGCATCGCTATGGTGCCAGAGAAGAAGGCTGAAGTCTTCCGTGTTCCTATACAATTGTGTTTTTGTTTGTTTCTTTGCATTGTTTGTATCTTATTTTGTCCATGATGTTGCTGCTGCCGTCTCTTATGACCGAAAATAACTTCTGGACATCAGAATTGCGATTACTCACCACGAACTGGCAGAATCCATTTTTTTCTTTAAAGAGTCCGATGAGCCCGACGTGAATGACATACTGCAGATCCCCATCATTTGCGTGAAGAGAAGTCGGAGAAAAAGGGTCCGGCGGGCTGCCTTCTGAGAATTCGTAGGCGATCAAATAAAGCCACACTGCCTTCCATTCTGCTAGCAAACATGCAATCTTTGGAAAATAAAATCGATGACCTACGCAGAAGATTCAACTACCAATGGGACATTCAAAACTGTAATATCTTATGCTTCACGAGGTCGTGACTGAACGACGACATTATCATACCTGGGTGATGTAATGCATTTGAAGGAGAGACTGCACAGTCACCTGCCTGCCTGTGTGAGATGAGAGGCCAAGACTGGAAAGAGAGATCAATAGAGGTCTGCCATTCACCACAATGCGCACCACCCCTCCACAGTAACTGCACCCTCTATTGAAACCCACCAGCCAATTATCCAGTTATCTGAATTATTCTGTCACCCTCAATCACCACTACGAACCCTCCAACCCATATCACCCTCCCATTCACTCCACCTTAGTGCAATCCAAACAAACCTATTTTATGTCCAAGAGATTGGTCAGAAGGACATAATGCAGTATGCAATTTTCTCTGGGGACGGGGGGGACATGTTCCCCTCACAGAGCAGACACCACAGAGTGTGCAGACAGGCTGTGTGAAGGCAAAGCTTCTGAAAGGCATGGTGTCTGCAGTTGCTGTCTCTGTGTGAGTTGCGCCTTTTCTCAGAGTTGTAAAAGCAAACAGAGCAGAAACTGGCTACTCTATATTTGATTGATATACCTGGCAAGGTAACTGCTGTTTGACTTAACAGAAAAAAGTATTTATTCCCAGTGAGCAAGTAGTGTAATTGACATGTAACATTAGCTACAGTAATGTTATATTACCTCTCGGCTGAAGTTATGTCTGAAGATAATGAACTAGCTAGCTAGCTAGTAGCTACCACAGCCAGTTCGGCTCCAATGTTAGTCTCTAGCTATCTGTCAGGTACAGTTGCAGTCGGAAGTTTACATACACTTAGGTTGAAGTCATTAAAACTCGTTTTTCAACCACTCCACAAATTTCTTGTTAACAAACTATAGTTTTGGCAAATTGGTTAGGACATTGCAAGTTGGTGCATGACACAAGTCAGTTTTCCAACAATTGTTTTCAAACAGATTATTTCACTCTATCACAATTCCAGTTGGTCAGAAGTTAACATCCACTAAGTTGACTGTGCTTTTAATTAAAACCTCTTGAAACTATAGGGCACTATTTTCATTTTTGGAAAAATAACGTTCCCAAAGTAAACAGGCTATTTTGTCAGAACAAGATGCTAGAATATGCATATAATTGAAAGCTTAGGATAGAAAACACTCTAAAATTTCCAAAACTGTAAAAATATTGTCTGTGAGTTTAACAGAACTGATATTGCAGGCGAAAGCCTGAGAAAAATCCAATCAGGAAGGGACTCTTATTTGGAAAGCTCTGCGTTCCTATGCGTCCCTATTGAGCAGTGAATGGGATATCAACCAGATTCCTTTTTCTATGTCTTCCCTAATATGTCTAGTGTCACAATACATACATTCAGGCTTTTATTTTGCAAATGGGGCCTTCGATACTGTGAACCATCAGATCCTCCTCTCCACCCTTTCCGAGTTGGGCTTCTCCGGCCACCCACGCTTTTGCGTCCTTGACAGGTCAAACCTACCAGGTGGCGTGGCGAGAATCTGTCTCCTCACCACGCGCTCTCACCACTGGTGTCCCCCAGGGTTCTGTTCTAGGCCCTCTCCTATTCTCGCTATACACCAAGTCACTTGGCTCTGTCATAACCTCACATGGTCTCTCCTATCATTGCTATGCAGACGACACACAATTAATCTTCACCTTTCCCCCTTCTGATGACCAGGTGGCAATTCTCTGCATGTCTGGCAGACATATCAGTGTGGATGACGGATCACCACCTCAAGCTGAACTGTGACTGCTCTTCCTCCCGGGGAAACTGCCCTTCCAAATCTCGCCATCACGGTTGACAACTCCATTGTGTCCTCCTCCCAGAGCGCTAAGAACCTTGGCGTGATCCTGGACAACACCCTGTCGTTCTCAACTAACATCAAGGCTGGCCCGTTTTGGTTCATGCTCTACAACATCCGCAGATGCCCTGCCTCACACAGGAATCCTAATCCAGGCACTTGTCATCTCCCGTCTGGATTACTGCAACTCGCTGTTGGCTGGGCTCCCTGCCTGTGCCATTAAACCCCTACAACTCATCCAGAACGCCGCAGCCCGTCTAGTGTTCAACCTTCCCAAGTTCTCTCACGTCACCCCGCTCCTCCGCTCTCTCCACTGGCTTCCAGTTGAAGCTCGCATCCGCTACAAGACCATGGTGCTTGCCTAACCTCAGTACCTCCAGGCTCTGATCAGGCCCTACACCCAAATAATATCCACCTCTGGCCTGCTCGCCTCCCTACCACTGAGAAGTGATAGTTCCCGCAGCCCAGTCAAAACTGTTCCTGCTCTGGCTCCCCAATGGTGGAACAAACTCCCTCACGACGCCAGGAAGGGACTCAATTTCCGAAACACCTGAAACCCCACCTCCTTAAGGAATACTTAGGATAGGATAAAGTAATCCTTCTCACCCCCCTTAAAATATTTAGATGCACTATTGTAAAGTGGCTGTTCCACTGGATGTCATAAGGTGAATGCACCAATTTGTAAGTCGCTCTGGATAAGAGCGTCTGCTTAATGACTTAAATGTATATGTAAATGGGCTGAACGACAACATTGTGACAGTGGTCAGCTGGAGGCTCTAAGAGTGATTTGTGCGTAATAGACAAATGCGACCATTGTTTCTCTCTTTCCTACTAAGAAGCCACCTGTCCCGGTTGATATATTATCAAATAGATATTTGAAAAACACCTTGAGGATTGTTTATTAAAAAAACGGTTGCCATGTTTCTGTCGATATTATGGATCTAATTTGGAATATTTTTCGCCGTTGTTTGGATTTCACAACCAAACGTGAAGTACAAACAGAGGTATTTCGGCTATAAAAATAATCTTTATGAACAAAATGAACATTTGCTGTCTAACTGGGAGTCTCGTGAGTGAAAACATCCAAAGCTCATCAAAGGTAAACGATTTAATTTGATTGCTTTTCTGATTTTCGTGACCAAGCTGCCTGCTGTTAGCTAGGCATAATGCTATGCTAGGCTATCGATAAACTTACACAAATGCTTGTCTTGCTTTGGCTGTAAAGCATAATTTCAAAATCTGAGATGACAGGGTGATTAACAAAAGGCTAAGCTGTGTTTCAATATATTTCACTTGTGATTTCATGAATATGAATATTTTCTAGTAATATTTTTTGTTATGCTAATTAGTGTCAGTTGATGACAATTCTCACGGATCCGGGAGTGGGAGTTCCAACAGCTTGGAAAATTCCAGAAATTGTTTCATGGCTTTCAAACCTTCTGATAGGCTAACGTAATTTACGTAATTTGAGTCAAGTGGAGGTGTACCTGTGGATGTATTTCAAGGCCTACCTTCAAACTCAGTGCCTCTTTGCTTGACATCATGGGAAATCAAAAGAAATCAGCCAAGACCTCAGGAAAATAAATTGTAGACCTCCACAAGTCTGGTTCATCCTTGGGAGCAATTTCCAAATGCCTGAAGGTACCACGTTCATCTGTACAAACAATAGCACGCAAGTATGAACACCATGGGACCACACAGCCGTCACACGGCTCAGGAAGGAGACACGTTCTGTCCCCTAGAGATGAATGCACTTTGGTGCGAAAAGTGCAAATCAATCCCAGAACAACAGCAAGGACCTTGTGAAGATGCTGGAGGAAACAGGTACAAAAGTATCTATATCCACAGTAAAACGAGTCCAATATCGACATAACCTGAAGGCCACTCAGCAAGGAAGAAGCCACTGCTCCAAAACCGCCAAAAAAAGCCAGACTACGGTTTGCAACTGCACATGGGGACAAAGATTGTACTTTTTGAAGAAATGTCCTCTGGTCTGATGTAACAAAATGGATCTGTTTGGCCATAATGACCATCGTTATGTTTGGAATGAGAAAGGCGCATGCTTTCAAGCCGAAGAACACCATCCCAACCGTGAAGAACACCATCCCAACCGTGAAGCATGGAGGTGGCGGCATCATGGTGTGGGGGTGCTTTGCTGCAGGAAGGACTGGTGCACTTCACAAAATAAATGGCATCATGAGGAAAGAAAATTATGTGGATATGCTAAAGAAACATCCCAAGACATCAGTCAGGAAGTTAAAGCTTGGTCGCAAATGGGTCTTCCAAATGGACAAGGACCCCAAGCATACTTCCAAAGTTGTGGCCAAATGGCTTAAGGACAACAAAGTCAAGGTATTGTAGTAGCCATCACAAAGCCCTGACCTCAATCCCATAGAAAATGTGTTGGCAGAACTGAAAAAGTGTGTGCGAGCAAGGAGGCCTACAAACCTAGCTCAGTTACAGCTCTGTCAGGAGGAATGGGTCGAAATTCACCCAACTTATTGTGGGAAGCTTGTGGAAGGCTACCCAAAATGTTTGACCCAAGTTAAACAATTTAAAGTCAATGCTACCAAATACTAATAGAATGTATGTAAACTTCTGACCCAGTGGGAATGTGATGTAAGAAATAAAAGCTGAAATAAATCACTCTCTACTATTATTCTGGCATTTCACATTCTTAAAATAAAGTGGTTATCCTAACTGACCTAAAATTGAATTTTTACTAGGACTAAATGTCAGGAATTGTGAAAAACTGAGTTTAAATGTATTTGGCTAAGGTGTATGTAAACTTCCGACTTCAACTGTAGCTGTATCTAACACCTGTTGTGTGTAGGACATTTTTAGTAGCCTTTTTGTCCGTTTCAACAGAAGTAAATTCACTTGGCTCGTTTTCATTAGTTGATGTACCATTAGAGCAAGCCAAAAGTTGGCTAACGTTTGCTATCTCACTAACTTTAGCTCATCGTTTTTCCTCAATCCCACTAGACCTGAATCAATTGATGAAACCAGTGGCCAGCATTTATTTGACAGCTCAATGTGAGTTTTTATTAGTCAGTATAGCAAAGTAATGTTGTTGATCTGTCAGTTTCCCTAGCTAATTCCCTACTTTTCACACTGACATGGTATAAACAGCTCTACAGGCTACACTGTCATGGTGCACAGTCAGTACACAATAGCATGCTCATCATGTCTTAGCAGGATCAGATAGTGACAATTATCCCAGCATGGTCAGACAGCCAGGGAAGACCAGTCTACGAAGCTCAGGTGAATTTTGAGTATATTGTAATAATCAGTGAAAGTTCCATCTTGAGTTGATGGGTGGGCTACTGTCTGGGATCTGGGAATAATGGTAATCTGAATTATTATTATGCCTGATCTGAGCAGGAGCAGATAGTGACAGGGGTCTCAGCAGGGTCAGGCAACCAGGGAAGTCTGTGAGGGCACTGAGGTGTACATTTGCAGATACAACACTTTATTCTCTCTGTGCAGAAAACACTGGACAAGCAAGAAGCTTCAAAGATTGAAACTATTTTAAGGCAGTCTGACAAACCTCATTTCCAGACTGTATTAAAGGTTGATAGAGGTTTTTCCTGATGACACAAAACATGTCAAACAAAAAACTTTTGTTTGAAATGATCCTGTCAATGTGGAGTAAGGACGCGCACCCGATTAAGCACGTATAAGTAGGACTAATCTAACTGGCCTGCGTGCAAATGTAGGCCTATGAATGTGTCCATTTGGGGATAGTATTTCTTATTGTCTTCATTCACCACCACTAATGAGCTGTGGAGCTTCTCAAAGTCATTTTTCTTCACCTCAAACAGCAAGTAAACAAAGTTGGTTTTTAGAATCAATTGAGAATGACAATAGCTCCTCGGATTATTTGAAGAATATTTCCAGCTCTCACCTTCAGTGATAATGCCACAGAAGCCGGTGTTTGTGATAAATGGCTGCTGTGGTTACAGATGATGGGCTTTTCATCTATTTTATGCTGATGTAGGCTCTCTCTCAATTGTGAATCACTACAGTAATATGATTAATAGGCAATTTAACTCCATTTTTTACGTAGGTTAATAAACAACCTTATTAAAAGAAGTTGATCCAATAAGCAGTTTTTTCATGATAATCATTTAGGAGTATATGAGCCAATGGGTTTAACATCTCTTAATGCAGCACACAAACACAGACAAACACACATATGGAGAGAATTAGCTGTTCCTGAGCTGTAGAGCCTGAAGACATTTATCAACTTATAAGAACATCAGATCAAAGGCTCTGTATGACACTTTGTAGAACAGGGGGGTGGAATGCAGGAATGTAAAAATATTTAAAGAAACACTGAGAGACAGTGTTTACATGTTTGTTTATAGTGTAGTTTGATTTTCTCTTTCGAAGGTCCCCCTTTAGATATTTTACCTCAGAAAGCCCTCACTGAACGGCTGGAGCTGCAGGCTCCAGTTCCTAGGAGATCACTTCTCGCCAGTAGGCATCTAAAACGTGCATTATCAAAGACTTGAAAACTCAAAATGTATTTTTACTACACTGAATTTGAGAAGCACTTTAGCAAAAGGAAAGGAGTATGATTGGTAGAGAGGAAGGAATGGTTCCTCTGCCAACCCAGAACATCAACCCTCCCTTTTCTTTTCCCTCTTTATCCTCCTGAGGCCAACTGCTCAACATATATACAGTATCTGGGCATGTTAAATAACTGACATCCACTTTGTTACAAATGACTGAATGTTTTGTAACATTGTAAAAATCTGTCACTTTACATCGAGATACAGCAGGGGGAGACATGTGGGTTGGGGCTTTGTCCCTGATTTGACAGTTGCTCCAGGGCAGCTGGCTGACAGTAGCTAGTCGTATTCTGGAGAACCTCCCCATGATGACACTAGTCGCCCTTTACACTTCGGGAAAATGCTAGATGGGAGCCTGAGGGAGAGAAACGCCCTGCCTGCCCCTCGACCCTGGATAATCTCGCCCCCCACCCCAAATTCCGACCCTCTTCTGAACCCATTAGAGCTGGGTGGGACCATGTCGGCTCAGGCCTGATCTTCTGATTATCACTACCCCCCCATCCCCACAGCTCTGTGGGAGGAAGTGGAAGAGATGGCATCTCATCTAAGCTGGCCTTGATGGAGGGGGAGGTGCACATATTCACTCTCTGAGCATATGGTCACATCAATCCATTAATGTATGTCTCTATGTCCTTGTGGATATTTACCTCCTATGTATTTTAGGGTAAAATGATAATGATGTACTCCTGTGTGGACCTTGCCTTTCTGAGTGAGGTTTTGTCAGTGTTTCACCTTTGTGGGCCTGGTCAGTTTTGCTGGGCCTGGGTCCAGTCCGGTCTGACCTCCTTACTCATCTCAGCTAAGCGCATAATGGGCCTGGGAAGAAAAGTATGGAGCTGCTCCAGAGCCCTGAGGTAATTAAATATCAGCTAAGGGCCTCTCACTGGAGTTCCCATTAAAGATCCCATTCAAGCCACTAAAGAGTGCTGAGTGTCCGTTACACTGACGAGAAATCGAGAAAGAAGAGAGAAGTAGACAGAGAAAAGCTAAACATGGTTTCCATTCCAGAAAACAGCACCAGCGATGAGATCATTGCTCAGTGTTTCTTTTACTTCAGATGAACATTTAATCAAAACACAAACCATTCAGTGAAGACAAAGACACCTTCATGCACTCGTAGAAAAAGCAGCAAATTAAATTCTACCTCCCACCCTTGAAAGACTCATCCAATGCCTGCCTGGCTAGTAAATTTGCACAGAGAGGCTGTGATTTCTATGTATTTTTTGTGTTTGGAATCCCTACGCAGCACATGACCGTGACAGGGTCAGAAATATATGCTGATACTGTAGTTGTGGCCAGTAAACAATTGTAAATAAGGAAGGCAACACAAAGGGGGCTTTTGGTGTTTTTTCTCATTTCCTGGAGCTGACTTGGAGCGCTACACTTCCTGCTCATGTTGAACCAGACAACAGCAGCCATTTAAAGAAAGGAACAGTCCAAGCAAGTTATAGATACAGTGCAATTCCCGAATTTCTATTTCTGACTGAACAGCCTTACCACTCCCACATTTCTTAGATATACTAGGCAGGGTTTGGAGTGGGACACTTTTCAGGGACAACATTTATGCAAACTGTAGCTGTAGGTTATACTGTATATGCAGTGCCTTACAAAAGTATTCAGACTCCTTTGATTTATTTTTAAAAATTGTGTTACAAAGTGGGATTAAAATGGATTTAATTTACATTTTTTGTCAACAATCTACACAAAATACTCTAATGTCAAAGCAGAAGAAATGTTTTTATGTATTTTTGTGTATTAATAGAAATTACGTAAAATAGAGTTGCTGCATAATTATTTAGCTCCCTACATGTTAGAAACACCTTTGCCAGCAATTACAGCTGTGAGTCTTCTTGGATAAGTTTCTAACTTCTTTCCACACCTGGATTGTGCAATATTTGCCTATTATTCTTTTCAAAATACTTCAAGCTCTGCCAAGATGTCTTGCCATATTATTTCAAGCAGGTTTAAGTCAAATTGTAACTTGGCCACTTAATAACATTCACTGTCTTCTTTGTAAGCAACTCCAGTGTAGATTTGGCCTTGTATTTTAGGCTATTGTCTTCTCCCAGTGTATTTATTTATTTAACCAGGCAAGTCGGTTAAAAGCAAATTCTTATTTACACTGGCAGCCTACCCAAGCCAAACCCTAACAACGCTTAGCCAATTGTGCTCCGCCCTATGGGACTCCCAATCACGGCCAATTGTGATACAGCCTGGAAGTGAACCAGGGTCTGTAGTGACACCTCTAGCACTGAGATGCAGTGCCTTAGACCGCTGCACCACTCGGGAGCCCTTCAAATGTAAAGCAGACTGAAGCAGGTTTTGGTCTATGATTTTGCCTGTGCTTAGCCCTTTCACATTTATTTTTATCCTGAAAAACTCCCCAGCGTTAGCTGATGTCAAGTATACCCATAACATGATGCAGCCACCACCATTCTTGAGAATAAGGAGGTAGTTATTCAGTGATGTGTTGTGTTGGATTTGTCCCAAACATAGGGCTTTGCGTTTAGGCCAGTATTACTTTAGTGCCTTGTTGCATGTTTTGGAATATTTGTATTTTGTAAATTTGTGTTCTTCATTTCACACCGTCATTTAGGTCATTATTTTGGAGCTACTACAATGTTGTTGATCCATCCTCAGTTCTCTCCCATCATAGCCATTGAATTCTGTAGCTGTTTTAAAATCGCCAATGGCCTCATGGTAACATCCCTGAGCAGTTTTGTTCTTGTCCTGCAGCTCAGTTCAGGACGACTGTAACTTTGAGGTGACTGGGTGGTTTAATACAGAATGCACATCATAATTAATTAGACTATGCTTAAGGAGATATTCAAAGTCTGATTTGTTATTGTTACCCATCTACCAATCACTGCCCTTTTTAATGAGGCTTTTGAAAAGCTCCCTGGTCTTTGTAGATTAATCTGTGCTTGAAATTCAGTACTTGACTTGGGGACCTTACATATGTTGTGTGTATGGGGGTCAGAGGAAGGGTTAGTCATTTAAAAATCATGTCAACCCCCATTATTTCACACAGAGTGAGTCCATGTAACTTGTTATGTGATTTGATGAGCCAAATTTTACTCCTGAACTGATTTAGGCTTGCCTTAACAAATGAGATTACTTCTTAAGCAATGACTATATTTTAGTTCTTAGATTTTTTTTTCAGCTTTAAAAATAAAAATGTTCTTCCCGTTTGACATTGAAAACTATTTTGTGTATACTGCTAACAAAAAATGAAAATGAAATCAATTTGAATCCCTCTTTGTAAAACAATAAAATGAAGAAATCCAAGAGGCCTGAATCATTTTGCAAGGCACTGTATGGCTAAGCTTCATCCAACCATCTGTTTGTGTCAAATTAGTTGCTGTTCATTTGTTTCTTAATCTAACTCGTGTATTTGTTTTAGGTACAAACAGAACAACCCTCTCCTCTCTTTCCTCTCTCACCTCAAACATATAAACAATGTGAGAGATCTTTGACCTACTGAGAGGGCTGGAGTGGTGCCCACACAAAGCTCTGATGATGAGACCTGATAATTACAATCCATACTCTCTGACGTAGGACTAGAGGAGGACGGAGGAAAGAGGACAGAGAGGAGTAGAGGCAACAAACAATTATTAACCACAGCTGGAGCTCATACATTCAAATGAATGGACTTAAATATTTGTTGGGATGTGATTTAGGCTAGGCTACTGATGAATTGATAATTGTTTGAAGGGGTATACATGATTAAAGTATCTAAACATGGTACTTAATCACATTTTTATATGTACAGAGAAAAAAACATGTCAAAATCATTTTGATTGTTTCCTGAATTGAATGTGTCAATCATTCTCACCAAAACATGGAGAGACAACGGTTAACTGAAACTCTGTTCTTGTTAAACACTGCCCTCCTTTGGATAGAGAGTGACACTATGTGGAGGATGCCGTGACGTTGATAGTGTGGCTTCACTGGATTTCCAGGACACTGGGGGTCTCTCATTGAGCACAGAACATATGTAAGCCATGAAACTTGAAACTTTGCTGACCTTTTATCATTGATCTACGTTCATATGATTATGTCATGTCAATGAGCTTCATACACTCTGTTCTGACAGTGAATGTCCAATTGAGTTTGCTTATAAAAGAACATCAAAAGTCACCACAGTTAACTGCAGCCTTGAAACTGGATCGGTAGGAATAATATCTACTATTCTCTGAGGAGAGGAGGACATGTGGCTGTCCTCTGCCCCTCTCCCTCCCTTCTCATTCCCAGAGTAGAGCAACCTTTCTGTTGACAGAAACAGTGGAGATAAAATAATACAAGAATGAAACTGAGGGTAACAGAGACACACAGGCAACTAAACTAGATTCCCATAGGTTGTTAACTAACCTATTTCCACAACAACGTCAATCACTAGTTACATATACATCTATGTTAATTGTGGATGGACGCACAAGAACGAACTCTGACATTATGCACTTTTAGTGAGGTTAGTGGAGTTAATCTTATGCAACCCTGATATAAAAGAGGTACTGAAAACATGTTGATAATATATCAACATATGTAGGTTTTTAATATTCTTTGTCATTGTTCATATATTTTGGTGATCTGAGGCAGCTGTTATAATTTGCACTGATTGATTTGTATAATAAACTAGCCTACTACACCCTGTTACTGAGCAACATACTGTACATCCGTCAGATCAACTGAGCCTGGACAAGGGCATCTGCCTTGTAAATTAATAAAGAGATGTTAAAATGGGCTCCACTTCTGCCCGAGTCTCTCTCTGGGTCGACTCAGAGTGCTTTAGGGATAGAAAGAAAGGCCTCCCAAACTAGAAATGTTATCCAAGGATAGAATTGTAAAGTATTTATTTGAGCGCAATCTGTTAAAGGATCCAACTTAACCAAGCATTGCTTGGGTAATAAGTGGGGGGAGTTGGGGCGGTGTCTGGGACACCAGCTCAGAACGGACATCTGAACTTCCCACACAGAGACTCACACATCACACATGTCAATCAAACACTCAAATGAAAGATCATACAATGTTTATGATAAGAGTATTAAATATCTTACTCTCAAGGCTATGTATTAAGACAAACATAGAGGAAGTGTAAACTGTGTGTGTGTGCTATACCTCCCTCTTTGGCACCAGTGCCCTTTCATCAGGAAGCACTAGTCAGCCAGACCCACACTGACATTCAAAAGCAGTTCGATGAGCGGAAACACTGGCCAGTATTTTCCTGTGACTATACTGTCATCACAGCCCACACTCAGAACATGCACTTTATTAACATCATACATGTATTTCTAGATTATCAAATACAAAACGTGTACGCAAATTCACCCCAAAATGCCAGTTTTTTTTCCGGAGCATCAGTAACATGGTTACATTTAGCTCTCTAAAAAAATATTGAGATGTAAATTCTATGGATTTAAAGGGCAACATTTGTTCACCTGTGTACAGTAACATGTGACCATTATTTTCCTGTGATTGTGAGGTCATGCTGTAACCCAAAGCCCCATCCTAAATGAGGGGTGAGATAAGTACTAACAGATCAGAATACAACAGCTTCTAATTCTCACAGTCAAGTGAATAGGTTAACATTTTCAATTGAATATTTCTAAAAAACAACCAATCCCTTTGAAAACAGCCTATGTGGCATCGATGAGTCAGGAACACTTATACTAGTGTCAAAATTGACTACAGTGTAAATAATATAACATTGGTCATGAAGTCAGTCTCATCTAAAAGGGAGTTTGGAACCTCAGTCACAATGAGTAATTTAGGTTTGGTTTGGATAACAATTATCTCAATTATGCCCCCTTTTGCTTCCACCCACTTCATATCCCTTCATGAAATGGGGCTCTGTTGTTTCATCGCCTCCACCACGTTCAAAGGATCACGGCCGTTTGAGACTGAAGCGCCCTATACGGATTGACCATGCAGCAGGATGCAAAGCCAATGACCCTATCATGCAAAATAGGTGGTTGGAGTTCGTTGGTCCCCAGTGGTGGTGAGTATAACTAGTTAGCCATACCATAGACTGCTGGTTATGTATCTGTTTATGTATATTTTTTATAATCATTATCACTAGGGTTGCACATTTTGGGGAATATTCAGAGGTGGAAACTTTCCATGGGAATTAATGGGAATATATGGGAATTAACAGAAATATATGAAAATTAATATTAATACCATTTAAATGTAGATGTTTTTTTAAATTGGATATATTTACCCTACAGTATCATACGGAGACAGAAACATAAACATTTTACCTTATCATAAGTAGACATACATATGATTCAGTCATTCCAATAGAATTGAACTTTAATTAAATGAGTTGACTCCACATAGGATGATTTCACTGAAAAACAAAAGAAAGGGAATATTGAATGATCCTCAATGATCCATAGCATCCCCAAAAACGTTTTCAACATACATCTGTAAAATAATAGTCCAGAAACTAAACTTTGGTTCTCTTCCTCTCAGGCTTCCATGTCTTCTCCCTGGACCTTCTCATTGTCCACCTCTTGAACATCAGACGCTGAGGCCTCATCTTCACTGTCACGTTCCAACCTTGTTGAGGATGGCTCAAAGAAAATCAAATTTGCCCGGATGGCCACCAATTCTTCAACCTTTCTATTGGTCAAGCTGTTGCGTGCTTTGGTGTGTGTGTTCCCAAACAAGGACCATTAGCGCTCTGAGGCGGCTGATGTTGGTGGGATTTGGAGGATGATGGAGGCAATAGGGGAAAGAGCCTCAGATCATCAAAGTCCCTTCCACCAGGTGGCTGATGAGATATGTTGGCACGACTGCCATATTGCATCTCCATCCCAAAGCCCTTGCTTGGAAGTGTACTTTGCTGCCAAAACCTTTACTGCTAAGAACCTTGCCCTCATCCATGCCAAAGTGGCGAGACACAGTAGTGATGACACCATAGGCCTAGTTGATCTCTGCACCAGACAGGATGCAGAGATCAGCATACTTGGGTTGCAACATGTCCGATGTGGTGTGTATGGGCTTCAGGCAGAAGTCTTCATGCTTTTTAATGTATTTCAGAACTGCAGTTTCCTCTGCATGGAGCAACAGTGAAGTGGGCAGGGCAGTATGGATTTCCTCTCTTACATCTGCAAGCAGAGCCTGAACATCAGACAGGATGGGATTGTCTCCCTCAATCCGTGCAATGGCTACTGCTATATGTTTCAGGAGTTTCAAGCTGCTGGATCCTCTCGATGGGGCTGTCCATATCGGCAGACTGTGATATGGCTATTTCTTGGAGAGACTCCTTCCCCTCCAGGAGACTGTCAAACATGATGATAACACCACCCCAACGAGTGTTGCTGGGCAGCTTCAATGTAGTGCTCTTATTCTTCTAAGTTTATATAATAATAATAATATATGCCATTTAGCAGACGCTTTTATCCAAAGCTTACAGTCATGTGTGCATACATTCTACGTATGGGTGATCCCGGGAATCGAACCCACTACCCTGGCGTTACAAGCGCCATGCTCTACCAACTGAGCTACAGAAGTTTGCTTGATGAGGTAGATTGCTTCGATAACGTGATGACCCTTCACATACCTAACCATTTCCTTGGCTCTCTTGTAGAGTGTATCCATTGTTTTCAGTGCCATGATGTCCTTGAGGTGTAGATTCAATGCATGAGCAGCACAGCCAATGGGTGTAATGTGAGGGTAGGACTCCTCCACTGTAGACCAAGCAACCTTCATGTTCGCAGCATTGTCTGTCACCTGTACAAAAACCTTCTGTGGTCCAAGGTCATTGATGACTACCTTCAGCTCATCTGCAATGTAGGGAATGGTGTGTCTGTTGTCCCTGGTGTCTGTGCTCTTGTCGAATACTGGTTGAGGGGTGGAGATGATGTAGTTAATTATTCTTTTCCCAAAAACATTCGACCATCCATCAGAGATGATTGCAATACTGTCTGCTTTCTCTATGATTTGCTTGATCTTCACTTGAACTCTGTTGAACTCTACATCCAGCAAATGAGTAGATAAAGCATGTCTGGCTGGAGAGGTGTATGCTGGGCGAAGGACATTCAGGAATTTCTTCCAATAAGCTAACTTTTTTGATGAATTTAAACAAAATTCCCAAAGTTCCGGGGCTGAACTTTCCCTGGAAAATTTCAGGAAAATTACCGGAACATTTCCAACCCTTTGAAACCATAAGTATCACTATCATTGCTAGCATTGCTGACATTTTCTAGCTAACAACCCTAACTAGCTAGCTACCTACCCTAAGTAGCTAGATACCTAGCTAGCTGGCTAATGTTAGCCTACCTCAATACATTTGGCTTGGAAACACTTATTAGATGCATATAATGTCCAGCCTGATCACTGTGTTCACCATTCTATTTCACATTTTATGACATCTGAAGTGAAAAGAAAGGTGATCAGGTAGATCATAACCATTACTGCTAATGCAGTCAATGCTCTGTGTGTGTGTGTGTGTGTGTGTGTGTGTGTGTGTGTGTGTGTGTGTGTGTGTGTGTGTGTGTGTGTGTGTGTGTGTGTGTGTGTGTGTGTGTGTGTGTGTGTGTGTGTGTGTGACCAACCAGTATCTTTGATGAGGGGCAACACTGCTATGCCCATCAATAGGGATCTGGCAAAGACTTCACCTCCAGCCTCGCCTCTTGCCTGCTCACTAACGGTTTTCGATGGGGAGGACAGAATTAGGTACGTACACTCCTGTTGTATACAGGACACTGCACAGGAAGGTATGACCACCCTGACATGTTTTCCAAGGTAGCCCCATTACCACAAGACAACATGCCGATAGGCACAGTATCTGTATTGTCTGGGAATGACAATGAAAGTAGCACATTGTTATATTAGCAGAACACTGTTTCTATGGTGTTATATATATTTGTTTGTTTTATTTAACTAGGCAAGTCAGTTAAGAACATTACAATGACGGCCTGGGAACAGTACCTTGTTCAGGGGTAGAACGACAGATTTTTACCTCGTCAGCTCTGGGATTCGATCTAGCAACCTTTCGGTTACTGGCCCCGCTAGGCTACCTGCCGCCCCATAAAGCGTTGTTAATTCTACATGGACATTTTACTACATTTGAAAGTTATCGAAACACTTAGTTTAGAATATCTACATAAATTCCGCAATTGCATTCTTCTCATATTACTCTGTAGGCTACTGACCTATTCAAAGCTTCCTCCGGCAACTCACCATACATCTGCCTGTAGTTCTTGAACTCAACCTGCAGGAGGTTTGTTTGTGGTGTTTGAGTGGGGGGAAACAGCTGCGGGTCAATGTTCTGACAGATGGGTGAGTCTTGATGGTGGCAAGGACACAACCAAGAAACACCCACATCAAACCACACCCCCAAGCCAACTCACTTTTGGCTTCTGTCATGCCATGCATTTCTTGAGGAGCAAGCCAAAAAATTAGGCCAAATCAGCAGGTGCAGTTCCCCTCTAAGATTTAAGATTTCTGTACAGGATTTATATATACAGTGCATGTGATGCAGTACATGTTATGAATTTGCATTCAGGAACCTTTTAATATGAATTGAGCAGGAAACAGTTGAGAGGACCACTCGTAAAGACTAACCACTACAAAGGACCTATTTAATATAACACACACCCTCCTTTACTGTGGTGAGTGTTCACTCGATAGTATTTATGACCGTGGTAAGGCACCTTACCCAACAAGGGGTGAAACTCATTGGAATGCATGATTCATAGTCTTCCTGTAGTCTACATGGATGCTATGGCTTCATATGTAGCACTCAACACTTAACTCAGTGTTGTATGATTTGATCACAAGATAAAGAATTTGCATTCCTTAAATAGCAGAAATCTGTCACACAAACACACACTCGTGCACACACACATGTACGCAAGCACGCACACACACACATTCTGACTTTTCTGATTATGAGACACATTCAATTCCCTATGCCTCATTCTTGCCACAACCTCAATCAGGAAGAGAAGCATCCCTGACACAACTTTCTCTCTGTCTCCATTTCAGACCCAGTACATCTGCACCCAGTACATCTGCCCCCAGTACATCTGCACCCAGCACATCTGTACTATGAAACACTTTCCCTTTCCCCTTTCATAACCATCTATGTATCTCTTACGTTGCAGACAATGTAGGTTTTCCTACCAACTGTCCTTGAGACTATTTCTTGTGTTGTTTCCAGATGTTAGTGAGACTGACTGAAGATTAGAAATGGGTAAAAGAGGGCAGAGTAACTGTGTGAGAAAAGGGTTGGGCCTGAGAGACAGAGGCCACACAGAGGTCAATGCAGGTTCAAAACTGTAATGGCTCAGTGTTTTTGACAGGATGGGTGAATAATTTGTAACATAATCAACTCCGCTGTTAGCTAAAAGTACTCTGCAGACCCGAGTACTTAATAGTTAAACTGGTGCACTTAATAGTTAAACTGGTGCACTGGGTCCCGGTCCACTAGTTCTCTAATAAGTTAGTTTTGTACCAGATTAACAAAGGTCTTTGGGTTTTTTCAATTTAAGACCCATGATAACACATGCTGTAAGTTCAGTGTTTGTGTGGGCTTTGAAAGCAATGATTCTAAATGAATTACTTTTCCCTCTATATAAAAAAAAACTGGTAAAGAAAAACAACAACACTTTAGCCTTGGGGGGCCCAGGGCAAACACTACAGAGGGGGAGGTATAGAGTCATAAACATTCCTCCATCCCGAGGTTGGCATGTCGTCAGGGGTCGATTCATACAGGACACAGCTAAGTAAAACAATCAACCACCAGTGTGTAACTGACTGGTGTCAAACGCTGGTCACCAACTATCCACACTCCAACCATACATATTACCTCTTAGACACATACACTTAAACAGATGTTATAGCGGGTGTAGTGAAATGCTTGAGTAGCCAGCTCCTCAAAAATGCAGTAGAATGTCAAACAAAAAGTCAAGAAAAAAAGAAAATAAATCCAGGAATTATCAGAATGAATCCAAATTACAGTCCAAATAATAATAATCCAAATAACAATCTGTGCATGTGTGAGGGGGATGAATTTACATGAAGATATACAGTACCAGTCAAAAGTTTGGACACACCTACTCATTCAAGGATTTTTCTTTATTTTTACTATTTTCTACATTGTAGAATAATAGTGAAGACAAGTTTTTAAAAAACATAAAAACAAAATATATTAATTTTGGGGGGGATATTACATGATTTCATATGTGTTATTTCATCATTTTGATGTCTTCATTATTACAGTTTTTCTCAATTGCTAAAACACAATTTCTGAAACCTTGCTCCATTTCCTGAAAACATTAAACACAAAACCTCATCTTCAAGAACTATTTACATAACCTCTGACTCCTCTCGCAAAATGAAACATTCGCCTTACCTGAACACAGGTAAAACAGTTTTACCTGTGTTCAAAATCAAACATAAAATCAAACAAATCATAAACAACGTGATCAAAAAGATATACTCTCAAGCAGTCAGTTAACAATACACCGAAAAATAGACAACACATTGTTCAAAACATACAATTCCCAGGGAGAAGTACATTTTTAATCTAAAGAAATATTCATATTTTTCCATCATTGTCTTTTGATGATGAAAACATGTTCTATCATAGTAGCTCAAAATTGATCAGAAATTACTACTCTGCTTTGCTCTTTACAATTTCGTTTTATGTTCTTCCTCCTCCTTGTACCCCTTTTTACAGTACTGTACCCTGCATCTCACAAACTTGTCCTTTATCACTGTGATACTATAATTCTTGTTCTTTGTTGATATGAACCTGCAATCAGTCAAAATCTATTGAGCAGTCAGTACTGTTAATAAATGGAAAGCACAATGTTCAGGGCCATACAATTTGTCCATTGTACAGTGTACAGCCTACAATGCACTGTACTACAGTATACAATACTAAAAGGGACAAAAATCAAAGGAGTAAACATGTGATCAATGTGCTTCTTCTTGTCTTTGGGCTGGGTCAGGCCAGAGCACTTCGTCGACATCACAAGCAATATTGTCCCTCCTGAGGCAACGGAGGAAGTAGCCTCTTGTGTGCCGTATCCAGCCCTGACATGATTCCTCACCTATATCACCACAGGCTAAATCCATGGCTTGCAGCAGATTTACTCTGGTGTAGGGTTGTCTATCATACACTTTCCATCTCCAAGAGGAGAAAAACTCCTCAATCAGATTCAGGAAAGGCGAGTATGGAGGGAAGTACAAGTTCATAAACTGCCCATTAATGTTAAACCATTCCCTTACCTGAGCAGCTCGGTGGAAACTGACATTGTCCCACACTATCACATAGGTGGGAATGGGATTCTCATTTAGCTCTTGACCCTGCTGCTCTTGAACCCGCTGCTCAAATAAAATCTCTTAGATTGGCAATAAATCTTAGAAGGTGCTGGGTGTTATATGGCCCGAGTGTAACATGGTGATGTAAAACACCATGGTTGCTGATAGCAGCACAGATTGTGACATTGCCACCTCGTTGACCAGGGACTTCAACAATGGCCCGCTGTCCAATCACAGCCTCTCCTTCTCCTCTTTGTTAGATTGAAGCCTGCTTCATCGACAAAGATGAACTCATGGGGTCTGTCCAAGGATTACAAGTCAAATATTGTCTGTGTAGAAATACAATATACTGTATGTAGGATTTTGTAAGTCGTACAGAGACAGTGCTGTACTGTAGAGTACAATTAGGCTTCTGATTCACATACATTGTATGTACTGAAGAGTAATGTCATTCACATAGTATGTGTTAGTACTGTAGACAATCTGGATTTCAGTAAATGTTTCTGAATGTACACTTACTTGCACATACTGAGCTCGCAGTTCTTTCCCCCTTGGTGAGTTGTGCTCAATAGGTACTCTGTATACTTGTTTCATTCGCATCCTGTTACGATGGAGGACACAGTCAATAGTGGAAATGCTCACAATGTCGATTCCCTGGAAGTGTGTGTTGTCTTGTATCACTCGTTCCTGGATTTCTCTGAGTCGTATTGCATTATCTTGAAGGACCATGCCAACTATAACGGCCTCTTGCTCCCGAGTGAATATAGCTGTCCTTCCACCTGCATGTGGCAGCCTTGCAATTCTACAAAAAGTTGTTGTGCAGTTACAAAACATATTCATGCAGTACAATACATACAGTGATTAACTTTACAAATGTCTATTGAAACAGCTGCATATAGTGTAGTAGGGTAAATTTACAATTACAAAAATACAGTAGTGTACTGTACCTGTTCTCTTCTCTGAATGTCCTTACTATGGTGGACACAGAAAATCCGCTCAAATTGGGTTGCACTCTAAGTCCTGCTTCCCTCATTGTCAGTCCATGGACAATAACATGGTCTATAACTGTTGCTCGAATTTCAGATATTTCCACTTTGTCTTCCTCTTCCTCTTCGTCCTCCTCTTCCTCTTTTTTGCTCTCCTCTTCCTCCTCGTCGAGCACCTCGCATACGCACTTGTCCTCGTCCTCTCACATCGTTTCTTCTATCCATTCTCAGACTTTCTCCTTCCCACCTTCAACAACCTATTTGCTCTCTGAACTGGCGTATATTGGTTGTGTCGCATCATTTGAAACAGGTTAAATCAATTTTGAGTGGTTGTGTTCAATCAATGACATGTCTTCTCTATTTGTATTTGATTGTTGCCACTTGTGTTTACCAGTATGGATGACATGTGCATTAGAGTGCAGAATGTGTTTTGAGAATGAAAATGTGTTTAGAGTTTTGCTGAAAAGTCTGAGATCTGCAAATTGTGTTTTATCATGTGAAATGGTTTAAGGTATTGACAACAGACTGCATAACTGGCTTAATGAGTCCAGGCAACTGAGAACTTTGTTCAGCCAATGGATTTTAGTGTTTTAGCAATTGAGAAAAACTGTAAGGGTAGGCAACAACACATCTGCCACACTGATCATCAACACTGGGGCCCCTCAGTGGTGTGTACTTAGTCCCTTCCTGTACTCCCTGTTCACCCATGACTGCGTGGCCAAACATGACTCCAACACCATCATTAAGTTTTCTGACGACACAACAGTGGTAGGCCTGATCACGGACGACGATGAGACAGCCTATAGGGAGGAGATCAGAGAACTGGCAGTGTGGTGCCAGGACAACCTCTCCCTCAATGTGAACAAGACAAAGGAGCTGATCGTGGACTACAGAAAAAGGCAGGCCGAACAGGCCCACATTAATATAAACCGGGCTGTAGAAGAGCAGGTCGAGAGTTTCAAGTTCCTTGGTGTCCACATCACCAACGAACTATCATGGTCCAAACACACTAAGACAGTCGTGAAGAGGGCACAACAAAATGTTTCCCCCTCAGGAGACTGAAAAGATTTGGCATGGGTCCCCTGATCCTCAAAAAGTTATATAGCTGCACCATTGAGAGCATCCTGACCAGTTGCATCACCGCCTGGTATGGCAACTGCTCGGCATCTGACCGTAAGGAGCTATAGAGGGTAATGCGTACGGCCCAGTACATCACTGGGCCAAGCTTCTTGCCATCCAGGAACTATATAATAGGCGGTCAGAGGAAAGCCCAAAAAATTGTCAGAGACTCCAGTCACCCAAGTCATAGACTGTTTTCTCTGCTACCTCACGACAAGCGGTACCGGAACACCAAGTCTAGGACCAAAAACCTCCTTAACAGCTTCTAACCCCAAGCTATAAGACAGCTGAACAATTCATCAAATGGCCACCTGACTATTTACATTGACACCCCCTCCATTTGTTTTGTACACTGACTCGGTACCGGTACCCCCTGTATATAGCCTCGTAATTGATATATTATTGCGTAAATTTTTATTACATGTTTTACTTGAGTTTATTTGGTAAATATTGTCTTAACTCTTCTTGAACTGCACTGTTGGTTAAGGGCTTGTAAAGTAAGCATTTCACGCTAAGGTCCACACTTGTTGTATTCGGCGTACGTGACAAATAACGTTTGATTTGATTCTACAATGTAAAAAATAGTAAAACTAAATAAAAACCCTGGAATGAGTAGGTGTGTGCAAATGTTTTGACTGGTGCTGTACTTTGAATGATATGCACAACAATAGAGATATTAGAGTGAGCTCCGTTGAGTATATCTAAGCACTATACAATATATGCATGTGAAGTGACCAGTGTTCAATGTCTCTACATATACATGGGACAGCAGCGAAGACGTAGAGTGTGTGTGTGAGTCTGTGTGTGTGAGCGGAAGTGTATGTCAGTCAAATGTATTTATAAAGCCCTTTTTACAGCAGATGTCACAAAGTGCTTACACAGAAGCCCAGCTTCAAAACCCAAAGAGCAAGCAATGCAGATGTAGAAGCACAATGGCTAGGAAAAACTCGCTAGAAAGGCAGGAACCTAGGAAGAAACCTAGAAAGGAACCAGGCTCTGAGCACCTGACATGATCCATCCCAAAAACGTTTTCAACATACATCTGAAAAATAATAGTCTTTGGTTGTCTTCCTCTCAGGCTTCCATGTCTTCTCCCTGGACCTTCTCATTGTCCACCTCTTGAACATCAGACTCTGAGGCCTCATCTTCACTGTCACTTTCCAACCTTGATGATGGCTCGTTGTCAGGCTCAAAAAGCCTCAAATTTTCCCGGATGGCCACAAGTTTTTCAATCCTTGTGTTGGTCAGCCTGCTGCATGCTTTGGTGTGTGTGTTCCCAAACAAGGACCAGTTGCGCTCTGAGGTGGCTGTTGTTGATGGGATTTGGAGGATGATGGAGGCAACAGGGAAAAGAACCTCAGATCCACAAAGTCCCTTCCACCAGGTGGCTGATGAGATATGTTGGCACCACTGCCATATTGCATCTAAATCCCAAAGCCCTTGCTTGGAAGTATACTTCGCCAGACTGCCAAGAACCTTGCCCTCAGCCAGGCCAAGGTGGCGAGACAATAATGATGACACCATAGGCCTTGTTGATCTCTGCACCAGACAGGATGCTCTTGCCAGCATACTTGGGGTCTAACATGTACACTGCGTCGTGTATGGGCTTCAGGCAGAAGTTGTCACACTTTTTGATGTATACCAGAACTGCAGTTTCCTCTGCTTGGAGCAACAGTGAAGTGGGCAGGGCATCACGGATTTCTTCTCTTACATCTGCAAGCAGAGCCTGAACATCAGACAGGATGGAATGGTCTCCCTCAATCTGTGTAATGGCTACTGCTATATGTTTCAGGAGTTTCAAGCTGCTTACCACTCTCTCCCAAAATACATCATCCAGGAGGATCCTCTCGATGGGGCTGTCCATGTTGGCAGACTGTGATATGGCCATTTCTTGGAGAGACTCCTTCCCCTCCAGGAGACTGTCAAACATGACAACACCACCCCAGCGGGTGTTGCTGGGTAGCTTCAATGTGGTGCTCTTATTCTTCTCTTTGCTTGGTGAGGTAGATTGCTGCAATAACTTGATGACCCTTCACATAGCTAACCATTTCCTTGGCTCTCTTGTAGTGTGTATCCATTGTTTTCAGTGCCATGATGTCCTTGAGGAGCAGATTCAATGCATGAGCAGCACAGTCAATGGGTGTAATGTGAGGGTAGGACTCCTCCACTGTAGACCAAGCACCCTTCATGTCCGCAGCATTGTCTGTCACCATGGCAAATACCTTCTGTGGTCCAAGGTCATTAATGACTGCGTTCAGCTGATCTGCAATGTAGAGACTGGTGTGTCTGTTGTCCCTTGTGTCTGTGCTCTTGTAGAATACTGGTTGAGGGGTGGAGATGTAGTTAATTATTCCTTGCCTCCACCCATCAAACCACCCATCAGAGATGATTGCAATACTGTCTGCTTTCTCTATGATTTGCTTGATCTTCACTTGAACTCTGTATTCAGCAAATGAGTAGACAAAGCATGTCTGGTTGAAGGGTTGTATGCTGGGTGAAGAACATTCAGAAATCTCTTCCAATACACATTGCCTGTGAGCATCAAAGGTGAACCAGTTGCATACACCGCTCAAGGAAGAGATTCATCAGCATTTCTCTGACTACGTTCCTCAATTGAGTCAAAAACTTCTGATTCCAGGAGGACCATGAGCTGTTGCCATCGATAAGGCTTCGGGTTTATCATTTTCACTTCGAATAGAAGTAGAGGGACTTTTGTCAGACGTTGCGTGTTGGGAGCACTTTATGCACTTGGCCAGTTGATTCTGCATCTTTGTTGCATTATTCACTCATGACTTGGCACAGTATTTGCAAATGTACACAGCTTTTCCTTCTACATTAGCTGAAGTGAAATGTCTCCACACATCAGATTTTCATGTAAAAATAAGAAAAACATTTGCAAAAAAACCCAGATACTATTTAATGTTCAGAAAAAGTTAGATTAAAACAACTCCTTTGAAAGATAAATGTTTTAAATGAAACATGCATGGGAACATGCATGAATTAACACTCCTCAGTAACAGGCTCAAGCAGGCTAAACCCCACCTGGTAGCAAAAACTAACTAGCAGAAATTGTTAACAAGTTAGAAATGATTTAACCACTTTATTTAGGCGAGACCCAAATGCAGACACAGGAGGCAGATGGTTGGAGTCTTACAATGTTTATTAATCCAAAGGGGTAGGCAAGACAATGGTCGTGGACGGTCAAAAAGGTCCAAACCAGATCAGAGTCCAGGAGGTACAGCGTGGCAGACAGGCTTGTGGTCAAGGCAGGCAGAATGGTCAGGCAGGCGGGTACAAAGTCCAGAAACAGGCAAGGGTCAAAACCGTGAGGACTAGAAAAAGGAGAATGCTAAAAGCAGGAGAACAGGAAAACTGGTTGATTTGGAAACATACAAGACAAACTGGCACAGAGAGACAGGAAACGCAGGGATAAATACACTGGGGAAAATAAGCAACACCTGGAGGGGGTGGAGACAATCACAAGGACAGGTGAAACAGATCAGGGCGTGACACATTTTGCTGTAGGTTTGTATTTACTAGTTAACAAAAAATAATGTATGTCACATAAAATATATTCACCCCACCCTGTATTGTAATCAAAACTTACCAGAAAGCATGTAATCCTTGGTTCAGACAGTGTAGTGTGGGCTCAATAACATCTCATAAGTGTACAAGATCTTGAGAATCAGCTGCACATGTGATTCCATTGAATTGGAGATAGTTTAACCAAAATATGCCACAAGACCTAGAATTGCCTTATGTGTATCCCACAAAAAAAAGGTTCACTGTTATAAGCTAATTTTTTTTGATTAATTTAAGCAACATTCCCAAAATTACGGGGCTTAACTTCCTAAAGGAACATTTTCGGAAAGATTATCACACCCAGGGCCCTGAGTTTAGTGACGAGCAGGGATGTTGTGCTGCCGGAGTGTGAGGTAGCAGCGCTCCCTTACTATTTTCAAGTTGAGAATACAACTGGTAAAAATATTTATAATATTTCTATTTCCATATAATAATTCCATATTATATAATAATATTCCAGGCTGATCGAGAATTTTTTTGGCGCTCCCGCATCTAAAACAATAATAATAATAATAATAGTACTACTGTCATGACTCCCGCCGAAGTTGGCTCCCCCGCCTGTTCGGGTGGTGTTCCGCGGTAGTCGCCACCGATCCCTTTTTCTTTTCGGTTAGTTTTGTCTCATTTGTTACACCTGTTCCTATTTTGTGTGTGCTTGATTTGCTTCCATATTTAGCGTGTGGAACCCGCCCATTTGTTGTGCGGGATTAGTTTGTTGTTCACGTCGTGTCATTGGACCTTGTTATGGGTTGGTCAGTGGTTTGCGCCCTGAGTGTTTGGGCATTTCATTTTGGTACCGCATTAAAGTGCATCTTTCCCCTGGACCTCTCTGCGCCTGATTCCTCGCTACACACCTAGCCAGCCGTGACAACTACTCCACTGGTGACGAGTTTAGAGGGCACTAACCTAGCTTCCTATCCAGGAGCGATAGTTGACTTTCTTGGTCTCAGGCAAATTATACACACACTGTTATCATTTGATCAAGGAATCAATAGGCTTGCAAAACAGAAAAAGTTCAAGGTCTTGATTGGTTGATGGCTGTAAGTAACCTAAAACAAACATTCCACAGCTGAACCACGGAATGATCCAGGATTTTTTTTCTTTTTTGAACACGGTAGAGGCGGGCAGCTGCACCTACAATTAATGGTGCATAATACTATCTTCAGATACAGTTTTCATGGATACAATACAGATTCCCTTAGACATAGCACAGATTCCCTGGGTGAGAGATTCCTTTCTGAATGTTATTTTGTTCATGTGGGAGATTGGAAGACAGGCGGTCACACTTTCTCTTCCATGAAAGCCCTCCTAATATAGAGAAACTCTGCCAAAAACAATTGGACAACGAGAGGGCAACGCCGAAAGTCGGGGGGGAGGTGGGCACTGTCAGTCCAGTTTCTTCCACTGGCTGACTCCAACTGGAATATCCAAGGCTGGCTCAGAACCACCCAAAACCAGTGAGCTAATGATTAAACAACAGGACCGTGGGACAGAAAAACAGTCACATGTTACATGTTGCCACATAGTTAACACAGTCAAATGGAAAGCCATAACAAAGTGTAGGGCTTGGGTTTAATTAAACACCCCCCTCCTAGATTTTTTTTTTTCAATACTTTCCCTGGATGACACTTGTCTAACAAAAAATGTCATTTGTCTCATATTAACTTTTTTTTTGTCACTCCAACAAAATGATTTTAGGGTACACTGATCTAATATTTTGTCATTTAGAAAAGGTTCTATATATCATCTAATGAAGTTAGATCTATGAACTTTATATCTATATATATCTATATATATACACACTGCCATTTAAAGTTTGGGGTCACTTAGAAATGTCCTTGTTTTTGTCCATTAAAATAAAATAAAATTGATAGTGTAGACATTGTTAATGTTGAAAATGATTATTGTAGTTGGAAATGGCAGATTGTTTTATGGAATATCTACATAGGTGTACAGAGGCCCATTATCAGCAACCATCCCTCATGTGTTCAATGGCATGTTGTGTTAGCTAATCCAAATTCATCATTTTAAAAGGCTACGTGATCATTAGAAAACCCTTCTGCAATTATATTAGCACAGCTGAAAACTGTTATGCTGATTAAAGAAGCAATAACACTAGCCTTCTTTAGACTAGTTGAGTATCTGGAGCATCAGCATTTGTGGGTTCGATTACAGGCTCAAAATGGCCAGAAATGTACTTTCTTCTGAAACTCGTCAATCTATTCTTGTTCTGAGAAATGAAGGCTATTCCATACGAGAATTTGCAAAGAAACTGAAGATCCCGTACAACGATGTGTACTACTCCCTTCACAGAACAGAGCAAACTGTCTCTAACCAGAATAGAAAGAGGAGTGGGAGGCCCTGGTGCACAACTGAGCAAGAGGACAAGTACATTAGAGTGTCTAGTTTGAGTAGTACCCAGTGTTGTACACAGCGTTGTACGAGGAGTAGGGGTGTCGATAAATCAACATTAAAAAAAGTGTAAAAATATTATGCAAATATGTCAATCTGCATCACCTCTTTATGTTTCCATCATCTGTCTTTCACCCATCCCTACTGGGCACGCACTCGTTGAATCAACGTTGTTTCCACATCATTTCAATGACATTATGTTGAATCAACGTGGAATAGATGTTGAATTGAGCGGTTGGTCCTTCCATATTTTCCTCTGTTTTTCATTTCATTCTGCCACTGATCTGCTGTGATAGAGTGATGCCCATAACAGGGACAGTTGCAGGAAAACACATCTAATTCCATTATGCTCAACTTAAGGATGGCTCATCATTTTGCCCATTAATTTAACAGTTCTTATATAGTCATAACGAGTGCATCTTTTGGATAAGTCCGACAAAGTAAAGTGACAAGTTATTGTATGAACAAATGATATGATAAATGCTGTTGGCACATTTTGTTTTGTGTCCCGAATAATGATAAGCTGTTTTTAGAGGATTACAAATGATCAATGAGAGTCTTGCAGTCAGTTTATTGAGTTAAGAAATTGAATACGAATGAAAAAATTAAATTACAGATTACAGACTCTCCTTTAGGAAGAGAAAAAATTATTCAGTCATACTAAGATATTTTTCACAGAACTCAGAAGTCTAAGTCTATTGGTCCCAGAGACTGGACCATTGGCCTGGAACATCACCATGGGATACCATTCCCTTCCCAGTCCAGAAGGCTGCCATTGTGCTTCTCCGTGAGGGTTGACATCACATGCAGAATGCCTTTGGCACTGTCCTCAGTCGTCACTGGTGCCTGTCGAACAGAAACCCATCACAGTCAAACAGTTTTAGATCTGTGCCATTCTGCTATGACTCTAGTCCTACCTTTTTCTACACCCCCCCCCCCCCTTGTTACTCACATTTGGGCCTCCCATGTCAGTTTTCACCCAGCCAGGGTGAATGGCCATGACCAGAATCCCATCCCTCTGGAAGTCCTCTGCCAGGCAACATGTCAGCATGTTCAGTGCTGCCTAGTGGAGAATAGGACAACAGAAATCACTTTATCAACATCTTCATTATTCAGCATGTTCCACTATCAGCCAGAAGAGTGTTAAGGATCAAATTAGAAGTAGGCCTACTGACGGTGGCATACCTTGCTGGCTCTGTAAGGATACATAGGGGCCATGGAGAAAGTCTCACGACACTTCTCAACCGAGGACAGCAGAGTGGAGATGTTGATGATGGCTGCCCTGCTACAGGACATCCCGGTTGTCACAGGACCTGATTGGTCAGCTGCCTTCTGCAGGTATGACCTGAACTCCTGCAAGAAAGGACAGATAAAGAAGTCATTTTCTTAATCTCAGTGTCAATACATCAAAGATCTGGATCTTGTAACTTTTGTATACACCTTTGCCCTTTAGGAATTGATCCCCCCCAAAAATGTGTAGCATGTATTCATTGAGAGATTTAAAGAGAGCAGATAACTCAAAGTACAACTTAACAACATTCCCGAGAAGGGAATGAGTAAGTAAACAATGAAACAGTAAGACAAAAGCCTAGTCTTCTGAAGCACTTCATGTAATAGTGCATGTACAGTATCGACCTTAGCGATGAGCATGGGTCCCACTGCGTTGGTGACAAACAAATCCACCATCTCCTTCTTGCCCGTCACTGCCAGTGTGCCAGGGCGGTTATTCCCGTTGTTCACAGCAGGGCCATTAATGGCAGCGTTGTTAATGATCAGATTCAGGCTGCCGTCAATCAGTTTATCACCGACTACCCTGGAGGCCTCGGATATACTGACTGGGTCTGCAACGTCTGTCAACACAACATTTTTTAAATGTAGACGTTTAGGAAGGAAGTATAGCTCACTCAGCTCTTGTTGTCACCCTATAAGAAATACATTTTTTTGCACCAAGTTGTCTCGTGTTATCTCTGTGTGTAAGGGAGTGCGTAACTGGTGGCAGGGAAGTTAGGCGCAGGAGAGCAAAACTGGGTAATCAACGGAGCAGTTTTTTTTCATAAAACCACCGGAACCAGAACAACAAACAAATAGGTACAAAACCCGTTGCGCACCAGAGAAACGTGCACATGCACTTACAATAAACAATTCCGCACAAAGACATGGGGGGAACAGAGGGTTAAATACACAACATGTAATGAGGGAAAGGAGACCAGGTGTGTTGGAAGACAAGACAAAACAAAAGGAAAATGAAAAGTGGATCGATGATGGCTAGAAGACCGCCCGAGCCCCGCCCGAACAAGGAGAGGAACCGACTTCGGCGGAAGTCGTGACACTGTGTATTTTTATGGCAGGTCACAATATGCAAAATATAAGCCTCAACATGGGACATTTGGGCTATTGGACATTTTATTTTACAACATGCTCATTGAAATTGCAATAGAGGTAAAATTTGTTTTTGCGTTTTCATAAAGCCAAAGTAGCAGAAACCCTTACCCAATCTCACAATAGTGAGCAGTTGGGGATGCCTCTGCGCCAGCTCCTTCAGTGCCTTGAAGAAGGAGCAAATGTGTTGGGTCAGGGCAGGCTAAATGCTAGGATCTTGATTCACTCCAACAATTTCCATAGAGAATTAAGTGGATATACAAAGTCACATGCTAATGAATCTTTCCAATTCAAATACACAACAAATGTACAGTACTTAATGAGAGAATCTACGTGTTATATTTAACTCAAATATCTTGCTACATAAAACAGAAACCATGCTCAGTTTTCTATTGTTGCCAACCTCTACATACTCTGTGCTATGCATTAGGCTCTGGAGCTCTCTGATACTTTGCTACTTTCTGTAAACTGGCCTTAGAGGCTGTGGACTACCTGAGCTCCATATAGATCTCGACACGCGGCAAAGATCTGGGCTGGAGCACTGGTGGACTCTGCCAGCTGACGGACTAGCTCTAGACCGATTCCCCGGTTAGACCCTGTCACCAGAACACTGCCTCCTATCCTAGCCGCCATAGTCGCTGTCTGCCTATTGAATGAATTTATCCCACACTGACACTGTCCTTATGATTATGTGTAATGTATGTGCGGGGGGGAACAGTATTTAGAGTTCATAGTTAATCTTCACCTATGTTAATGTTTAATCTGCATGGGCTGCACCTTAGTACCAGCGTCATCCCATTTCACAAATAATGCCCTGCACACTCACTATTCAGCAAGCATTTGGACAACAGACTCTTTAGGGCAAGACCAGTAGGAAACAAAAGATGGACAATTACCAGGAAAACGGTAGTTGTGAAATACATACAATATTTATTTTATACTGAACAAAACTAGAAACACAAAATGTGTTGGTCCCATGTTTCATGAGCTGAAACATAAGATCCCAGAAATGTTTCAAGGATGTTCCATACGCACAAAAATGTTCCATCTAAAATTGTGTGCACAAATTTGTTTACATCCCTGTTATTGAGCATTTCTCCAATGCCAAGATAATCCTGACAGGTGTGGCATATCAAGAAGATGATTAAACAGCATGATCATTACAGAGGTGCACCTTGTGCTGGGGACAATAAAAGGCCACTCTAAAATTGTGTCACACAACACCACAGATGTCTGAAGTTGAGGGAGCCTGCAAGGGAGCCTCCTTTTTTTTTTTTTTTTTTTTTACCTTTATTTAACTAGGCAAGTCAGTTAAGAACAAATTCTTATTTTCAATGACGGCCTAGGAACAAATCAAATCAAATTTATTTATATAGCTGATATCTCAAAGTGCAGAAACCCAGCCTAAAACCCCAAACAACAAGCAATGCAGGTGTAGAAGCACTGCCTGTTCAGGGGCAGAACGACAGATTTGCACCTTGTCAGCTCGGGGGATTTGAACTTGCAACCTTCCGGTTACTAGTCCAATGCTCTAACCACTAGGCTACCCTGCATGCTGACTGTGGGAATGTCCACCAGATTTGTTGCCAGATAATTGAATGTTCCTTTCTCTACCATAAGCCGCCTCCAACTTCATTTTAGAGAATTCCAACCGGTCTCACAATAGCAGACCTTAGCAGACCAATAGCAGGACCTCCACATCCGACTTCTGACCGGCCACCCAAACAGCTGATGAATCCGAGGACTGTTTCTGTCTATAATAAAGCCCTTTGGTGGGTAAAAACTCATTCTGATTTGCTGGGCCTGGCTCCCAAGTTGGTGGGTCTATGCCCATCCAGGCCCACCCATGGCTGTGCTCCTGCCCAGTCGTGTGAAATCCATAGATTAGGACCTAACACATTTTTTGAATAGACTGATTTCCTTTAATGAACTGTAGCTCAGTAAAAAACATTTCAATTTCGTTTTTGTATTATTTAGTTTCGGTGTTTGGGATAGAAAGTAGCCTATGCATGGGAGGCTAGGAGCTATTTATGTGTTGTATCCTAGTAGTTTCCTTGGGGGGGTAGTCCCTCCTTGACACTGGGGGGCAGTAAAACATAAGGTAACGGGCCAGGACCATAGACTTGGCTAGACATAACATGTCTGTATATGTGTCATGATGGTGTCTGTGAGAGGATGGGCAACGCCATTAAGGCCATCTCCATCTTGAAATAGTAAATGTTATTTTTCACAAGTAAAATTCATTGGTTGATCCCTTTTGTCACGACTCCAACCGGGTTATCATGTCATGCCAACCAGGTCATCAGGAGGGATTAGCCAATGAAGTTGGAAGTCCCGCCCAGTTGACTAAATCAAAATGGTGAAAGTCCTCAATGGCGCTGCCCATGCTAATACAGGTTTTTGTCCAATAGAGGACTCCATACAACTGGCCAGGACATGGTTAGGTTTAAATTATAAAACAATCCTTATGTAACTTGGATTTAAAGAATAAGCACCTAGACTGGTGCAAGATATATGGTGGAAGAAAACCCTCTTGCCCATGTTTACACCAATCCAATGCATTTTCTTTGATTTTAGTAGTACCTGTAAGAAGAATTAAGTACCTTTACCCGACAGAAAGAGAGGAAAAATCATGGCACATTTGACGTGTTATGTAATATTAAACATGTATCACTGACTAACCCCTTCAAATAGTGTTAATAAGAACAGCTGCAACAACAGCAAAAACATAAGCAATACAAAATGTCTTCACAAAACTATCAGTTCATAGCCAGCTAATTTGCGTGTGTGTGTGTGTGTGTGTGTGTGTGTGTGTGTGTGTGTGTGTGTGTGTGTGTGTGTGTGTGTGTGTGCACGTGTGTGCACCAAGGTTATTATAGTAAACAAAAACTGAAACTAAAATAAAAACAATTTGAAAAACAATTTTGTAAACTGAAATAAAAATAAAAACAGTTGAAAAGCTAAAACTATACTGAACCAAATAAATTAGTTTTATTCTTCTAAACTTTGGGAAAAAATAAAATGGGGTTTTCAAGCTTCTGAATCTGGCAGGTAAATGCTGGCAGTAGATGCCGATGTTTCAAATAGGCTTATCTTGTGATCACTATCACTAGCTAACAGGGAAGAAATCTGAGGGTGAGCATGAAGCCTAACTGGGCCAAGCTAGAACAGTTTGTGAAGTTGCTGGAGCCATTCGCGATCCACACCAACCAACTTCAAACTGACAGCCAGTTGCTGTCTGATGTGGTGCCGTGCTTTCTCAACCTTGAGGCAGACTTGCAGTCAACTACTGTTGCAAACCAGTTGGCACAGGTCCTCCTGAAGTCACTGCGTGAGTACTTCGCTTGCAAACTGAATCCTCAGGCAGCCAACTAACCCCTGCAGCAGCTTGCCTGATTGACCCAAGTGGGTCTCTGGCACATCGTTCAACAGAAATGGAGCCACTGATGAGGGAGGCAAGCCTTTTGTACTTCAGCAAATCAGAAAGTACACTTGTGGAGCAGCAGGACCCCAGGAAGATGCCAGCACAATGAATCCAGCAAGCATCTCGACCGCATCGTAGATTGTGTCGGAGATCACGGTCTAGCCAGAGGGTCAACAATAAGGAGGCCTGCATTTTGTTACCGTAGGGTCCGTGTATTTATGTACTGCTGGACCAAATCGGAGAGATGGATAGAAGCAAACCCATGTAATGCTTTGTAGGTTAGCAGTAAAACCTTGAAACCAGCCCTTAACAGGAAGACAGTGTAGAGGCTAGCACTGAAGCAATCTGATCACATTTTTTGGTTCTAGTCAAGATTCTAGCAGCCGTGTTCAGCACTAACTGAATCCCTGGGACCATGTCTCAGGACTACCTGACCTGATGACTCCTTGCTGTCCCCAGTCCACCTGGTATTACTGCTGTTTCAAACTTTTCTGCCTACAGCTAAGGAACCCTGACCATTTCACCGGTTGTGCTACTTTGTCCCAGGAACTGCTGTTTCCGACTCTCTCCCTACCGCACCTGCTGTCGAACTGAATGCTTGGCTATGAAAAGCCAACCTACATTTAACCTGAGGTGCTGACCCTCTACAACCACTGTGATTATTATTATTTGACCCTGCTGGTCATCTATGAACATTTGAACATCTTGGCCATGTACTGTTATAATCTCCACCCGGCATAGCCAGAAGAGGACTGGCCACCCCCCAGAGCCTGGTTTCTCTCTAGGTTTCTTCCTAGGTTCCTGCCTTTCTAGGGAGTATATCACCTGCATTGCTTGCTGTTTGGGGTTTCAGGCTGTATAGCACTTTGTGACATTGGCTGATGTAAAAAAAAAGGGCTTTATAAATACATTTGATTGATTGAACTGGAGAACAAACAGCCCTTTCAGTCAGGTAACCATGGTGACATTTCACATTCCAGTTACAGCACTCAAATTTCAAGAATAAGACTTGTTTTCACCATTCATGTTTGGCACTTTTTAAAGTCGATGGTCAAGGAAATATGTCAGTGCAAATGAAGAATATCTAAGTTCTGTAACAGAATGGAACATACAGTGGGTCATCCCGGGAGAAGATTTAAGTTGTAAATGAATCCTCACACAGTCATGATGAATCACATTGAAAAGTTGCAGATTTATGGATGAGTAAAAAAACAAACAAAGAAGCGATCAGGTAAGCTAACTACTTTTTATCTTCAAGGGACCTAAACTGCTGAACAAGCTTATGTATACTGTGGCATGCTTGGCATTTCAACCAGACAAAAAAACATTCCAAGAAGGAGTGCGTACAAGCCTGTATTCTCCTTTGGGCAACCTGACTGATTTTAGGCCATCCATAAGTAGTTCTCTCTCACTTCTGTCTCTACGCCCTAGTTTGCCTCCTACAAAGTATATTAGAGTCGCCCATCACTGTCAAACATTACTCACAAAGTTAAGTCTCTTTATTTTGATGCTTGACTCAGAAACATCTGAATCCTCCAGTAAAAGATATGTGGGACCTCAACAGCAACTTGCCTTGCACTCAATACAGTGGTATTGTTATGTCCATCATTAGTGGTAGAATGACCGGACCAAGGTGCAGCGTGGTAGGCGTACATTTTCTCCATTACATGTTCCACCACCCAATAAAACAATCAACGTAACGCTTCAGATTTCAACAAACAAAAACAAGATCCCACAACCTAAATGTGGGAAAAAGGGCTGCCTAAGTATGATCCTCAATCAGAGACAACGATAGACAGCTGCCTCTCATTGGGAACCACACTCGGCCAAAAACAAAGAAACAGAAAACATAGAATGCCCACTCAAATCACACCCTGACCTAGCCAAATAGAGAAATAAAAAGGCTCTCTAAGGTCAGGGCGTGACAGATATACCATACAGGAATCGTTTGAGTGAAGCCCAGAGGAATGCTAGGTAGGTAGCCAGGCTGCTCTGAGTCAACGGGTTGGCCTGGTAACCTGCTGAGAGGTGTGGAAGTCAGAGAGCTAAGGGAATGCAGGGCCCAGAGCGGACAGGCTGGTCTGACAACATTACTCCCCCCCCTTCTAGAGCACGTGTCAAACTCATTCCACAGAAGGCCAAGTTTCTATGAGTTTTCACTCCTGCCTTGGACTTGATTGATGAACTAAGGTCACTAATTAGTAAGGAACGCCAGCTGTTAATTGAAAGGAAAAACAAAAACCCGCAGACACTCAGCCCTCCGTGGAATGAGTTTGACACCTCTGTTCTAGAGCATTCCACATTACTTCCTTCAAAACTCTGAACCCTGTACAGGATCCACCTGCATCATCCACCTTGCGTCTTTTTACTGGGGGATGGCTTGGCTATGTCTATTTACAGTACTAATATACACTTTCATTCAATGAAAAAAAGTTTTATCTCATGAATCACTTGCTGCTTGCAGTGCCACACTAACATTGGTGTCTCTCTGAAATCCTTTAACCCTGACGAGTCTTCAGCACTATTGTTACAAGTATTCTAAACTCACTTTTGCTCAGGTAGTGGTGGTGGTAATAATATGCTCCGGTAAGTTTCAGATACTGTTCCCTATAAAATCTTATCAGAGAAAAGGTGGAGACAACTTTGCCAATTAAGTAAGTTAATAATCTAATTTATAAATATTATCTTTGAGGAGGATGTGAAAATGTTAATAACCAGAAAGGTGGCAGTGAACAGGTAGAAACCACAACAGTGTGTGAGTGGCAGCTGCTGAATAGAGCAACAGGAATCACAACGATGAGAATGAGAAACGCCCTCCATTGCCTGTTTGGCAGCAGGATATGAATAGAGGCATCTCAAAGAAACATCTCCTGAATATCATCACCTATCCCATCCACCAGTCTACCAGCTATCACAGGGCTCCAGGTTTTTGTTAGTGCTCGTGCTTCTGATAGATAGGCTCCTCGAAACACTCTGTAGCATTTGCCCAGTAGTTTACTGTAGTTTCTTCAAATTAGAGATGTCAGACATCACACGTAAACTAATATCATATCACTTTGTTTTGGAAGAATTTTGCATTTCAGGATACCAGTTAATTTCAGTCACTAAAGAGTGAATAACATCCCTGTTAGATGAGAATGTTTTTCCTTGGCAATCACCAGAAGGACAGGGAGACAGGCGTGGGAGTATTATATATCTTATCAACATTACTGCTCAGCAGCCTGACATGGCTGACTCACATAGCTCACATACTTAGGCAACAACCAGAGGAAAGTCTGATGGAAGTTGTCCTGGAAACAGATCCAATGACTCTCTCAAGGGTGTGGCTATGAAGGTGAAACTGCAAACACAGAGTTTCTCTGACATGCACCCTTTCCTCTTGGGTGATGGAGGCTTTTCATGAGGAGAATCTGTTTCTCTGCAGCCTGTACCATATCAAATATAATATTTGTGTTCAGGTGGGTAGGTAGGCTTGCATGCATTTACAGGAAGCTTCCTCTGAGAAGAGCTCAGGAAATTGCTTGGCCCCCTTGGCAGCGATGTGATCAAAGCACTGGCAGGTGTTAGGCAACATCCACTGAGGTTGCAGGATTTTTGTCTCTCTTCACTCCTGCATTCCTGCTCTCTCTATCATCTGAGATACTGTGGGACCAGTGGAGGGGGTGAAGGGGGGCAGTGCTCCACACTACTGCATATGAGTGTGCTTCTACAGATTTGGTCGGGTGAATCACATTGATGGTTTCCCTGTCAGCTTTTAGTCAGGATGTTGTCATTGTCCCAGTCTGAACAGGTTGAACTGTGAATGAAGAAATAGATGGTACAAAATACAGGGGTGAAACAGAGAAGGTTCAATCACAAACATCTTCTTAATTAATTATTGCATTAGCTATGCACAAAATGAACAATCTAATCCTTAGTATCCTAATCTGTAACGCTTTGAGGGATTTACATAATTTAGTAGAAGCCATGCCATACCAAACCCATGTTCCTTCGTCAGAGACACACACAGAGTGGTACTGATTACACTAGGTCACGGTACTACATCTTATTGAGTGGAGGATAAAGCTGGAGTGTCAGTGCTCAGATAATGTAGATAATGTATGAAATCAAATCAAAATATAATTTTGTTGGTCACATATACGTGATAAGCAGATGTTATTGTGGGTGTAGCGAAATGCTTCTGCTTCTAGTTCAGACAGTGCAGTAATATCTAACAAGTAATATCTAACAAATTTAACAACATATACCCAATACACACAAATCTAAGTAGGAATTCATTAAGACTATATACATTTGGACGAACAATGTCAGAGCGGAACGGACTAAGATACAGTAGAATTTTATAGAAAAGCAGCATATACAGATGAGATGAGTAATGCAAGATATGTAAACATTATTAAGTGACTAAGATACCGTGGAATAGTATAGAATACAGTATATACATATCAGAAGAGTAATGCCAGATATGTAAACATTATTAAAGTGCCTAGTGTTCCATTCCTTAAAGTGACCAGTGATTCCTAGCCTATGCCTATAGGCAGCAGCCTCTAACGTGCTAGTGATGGCTGTTTAACAGTCTGAAGGCCTTGAGATAGAAGCTGTTTTTCAGCCTCTCGGTCCCAGCCTTGATGCACCTGTACTGACCTTGCCTTCTGGATGATAGCGGGGTGAACAGGCAGCGGCTCGGGTGGTTGATGTCCTTGATTATATTTTTGGCCTTCCTGTGACATCGGGTTCTGCATGTTTCCTGGAGGGCAGGTAGTTTGCCCCTGGTAATGCGTTGGGCAGACCGCACCACCCTCTGGAGAGCCTTGCATTTGCGAGTGATGCAGTTGCAGTTGCAGTACCAGGCGGTGATACAGCCCGACAGGAGGCTTTTCATTGTGCATCTGTAACAATTTGCGAGGGTTTTAGGTAACAAGCCACATTTCTTTCGCCTCCTGAGGTTGAATAGGCTCTGTTGCGCCTTCTTCACCACACTGTCTGTGTGAGCGGTCCATTTCAGTTTGCAGTGATGTGTAAGATAAGGAACTTGAAGATTTCCACCTCCTCCACTGCGGTCCCGTCGATGTAGCTAGGGGGGTGCACCCTCTGCTGTTTCCTGAATTCCAAGATCATCTCATTTACATTACATTTACATTTAAGTCATTTAGCAGACACTCTTATCCAGAGCGACTTACAAATTGGTGCATTCACCTTATGACATCCAGTGGAACAGTCACTTTACAATAGTGCATCTAAATCTTAAAGGGGGGGGGTGAGAGGGATTACTTATCCTATCCTAGGTATTCCTTAAAGAGGTGGGGTTTCAGGTGTCTCCGGAAGGTGGTGATTGACTCCGCTGTCCTGGCGTCGTGAGGGAGTTTGTTCCTCCATTGGGGGGCCAGAGCAGCGAACAGTTTTGACTGGGCTGAGCGGGAGCTGTACTTCCTCAGTGGTAGGGAGGCGAGCAGGCCAGAGGTGGATGAACGCAGTGCCCTTGTTTGGGTGTAGGGCCTGATCAGAGCCTGGAGGTACTGAGGTGCCGTTCCCCTCACAGCTCCGTAGGCAAGCACCATGGTCTTGTAGCGGATGCGAGCTTCAACTGGAAGCCAGTGGAGAGAACGGAGGAGCGGGGTGACGTGAGAGAACTTGGGAAGGTTGAACACCAGACGGGCTGCGGCGTTCTGGATGAGTTGAAGGGGTTTAATGGCACAGGCAGGGAGCCCAGCCAACAGCGAGTTGCAGTAATCCTGACGGGAGATGACAAGTGCCTGGATTAGGACCTGCGCCGCTTCCTGTGTGAGGCAGGGTCGTACTCTGCGGATGTTGTAGAGCATGAACCTACAGGAACGGGCCACCGCCTTGATGTTGGTTGAGAACGACAGGGTGTTGTCCAGGATCACGCCAAGGTTCTTAGCGCTCTGGGAGGAGGACACAATGGAGTTGTCAACCGTGATGGCGAGATCATGGAACGGGCAGTCCTTCCCCGGGAGGAAGAGCAGCTCCGTCTTGCCGAGGTTCAGCTTGAGGTGGTGATCCGTCATCCACACTGATATGTCTGCCAGACATGCAGAGATGCGATTCGCCACCTGGTCATCAGAAGGGGGAAAGGAGAAGATTAATTGTGTGTCGTCTGCATAGCAATGATAGGAGAGACCATGTGAGGTTATGACAGAGCCAAGTGACTTGGTGTATAGCGAGAATAGGAGAGGGCCTAGAACAGAGCCCTGGGGGACACCAGTGGTGAGAGCGCGTGGTGAGGAGACAGATTCTCGCCACGCCACCTGGTAGGAGCAACCTGTCAGGTAGGACGCAATCCAAGCGTGGGCCGCGCCGGAGAGGGTGGAGAGGAGGATCTGATGGTTCACAGTATCGAAGGCAGCCGATAGATCTAGAAGGATGAGAGCAGAGGAGAGAGAGTTAGCTTTAGCAGTGCGGAGCGCCTCCGTGATACAGAGGAGAGCAGTCTCAGTTGAATGACTAGTCTTGAAACCTGACTGATTTGGATCAAGAAGGTCATTCAGAGAGAGATAGCGGGAGAGCTGGCCAAGGACGGCACGTTCAAGAGTTTTGGAGAGAAAAGAAAGAAGGGATACTGGTCTGTAATTGTTGACATCGGAGGGATCGAGTGTAGGTTTTTTCAGAAGGGATGCAACTCTCGCTCTCTTGAAGACGGAAGGGAGAGCGACGTAGCCAGCGGTCAGGGATGAGTTGATGAGCGAGGTGAGGTAAGGGAGAAGGTCTCCGGAAATGGTCTGGAGAAGAGAGGAGGGGATAGAGTCAAGCGGGCAGGTTGTTGGGCGGCCGGCCGTCACAAGACGCGAGATTTCATCTGGAGAGAGAGGGGAGAAAGAGGTCAGAGCACAGGGTAGGGCAGTGTGAGCAGAACCAGCGGTGTCGTTTGACTTAGCAAACGAGGATCGGATGTCGTCGACCTTCTTTTCAAAATGGTTGACGAAGTCATCTGCAGAGAGGGAGGAGGGGGGGAGGGGGAGGAGGATTCAGGAGGGAGGAGAAGGTGGCAAAGAGCTTCCTAGGGTTAGAGGCAGATGCTTGGAATTTAGAGTGGTAGAAAGTGGCTTTAGCAGCAGAGACAGAGGAGGAAAATGTAGAGAGGAGGGAGTGAAAGGATGCCAGGTCCGCAGGGAGGCGAGTTTTCCTCCATTTCCGCTCGGCTGCCCGGATCTCCTTTGTTTTGTTGACATTGAGTGAGAGGTTGTTTTCCAGGCAACACTCCCAGAGCCCTCACCTCCTCCCTGCATGCTGTCTCATCATCGTTGGTAATCAAGCCTACTTGGGCTGAGCACGCACCCTTATGGGACCCCAGTGTTGAGGATCTGCGGAGTGGAGGTGATGTTTCCTACCTTTAACACCTGGGGGCCAAGTTTCACAGGGCAGGGTTCAGACTCAGGGCCTCAAGCTTAATGATGAGCTTGAAGGGTACTATGGTGTTGAATGCTGAGCTAGAGTCAATAAACAGCATTCTTACATAGGTATTCCCCTTGTCCAGATGGATAGAGCAGTGTGCAGAGTGATGGCGTTTGCATCGTCTGTGGATCTATTGGGGTGAGAAGCAAATTGAAGTGGGTCTAGGGTGACAGGTAAGGTAGAGGTGATATGATCCTTGATTCGTCTCTCAAGTCACTTCATGATGAAAGATGAAGGTGAGTGCTACGGGGCGATCGTCATGAAGTTCAGTTACCTTTGCCTTCTTGGGTACAGGAACAATGGTGGCCATCTTGAAACATGTGGGGACAGCAGACTGGGATAGGGAGAGATTGAATATGCCTATAAACACACCAACCAGGTGGCCTGCGCATGCTCTGAGGACGCGGCTAGGGATGCCGTCTGGACCAGCAGCCTTGTTAGGGTAAACACGTGAGAGTAAACTCACGTCGGTCACGGAGAAGGACAGCCCACAGTCCTTGGTAGCAGGCCGTGTCGGTGGCACTGTGTTATCCTCAAAGCATGCAAAGAATGTGTTTAGCCTGAACGGAAGCAAGACGTCGGTCTCGGCGATGTGGCCGGTTTTCTTTTGTAGTCCATGATTGTCTGTAGTCCCTTCCACATACGTACCGTGTCTGAGCCGTTGAATTGCGACTCCACTTTATCGCTATACTGATGTTTAGCTTGTTTGATTGCCTTACTGTTTATGTTCTGCAATTTTATCAGTCCCCTTGCCATTGTTTATTCCGGTGGTTCGCGCTTTCAGTTTTATGTGAATCATACTATCTATCCATGGTTTCTGGTTAGGGTAGGTTTTAATAATCACAGTGGGTACTACATCTCCTAAACGCTTCCTTATGACCTCAGTCACCAGCGTTGAATTATACGAAGCACGGGTACTTCCTGTTTGAGTTTCTGCCTATAGGATGTTGAGGAGTAAGATGGTGTCGTGGTCAGATTTGCCAAAAGGTGGGCGAGGGAGGGCCCTGTAAGCATACCGGAAATTTGAATAGCAATAGTCTTATTAGCACGAGTAGGACAGTCAATATGTTGATAGAATTTTGGCTGCCTAGTCCTCAGATTTGCTTTGTTAAAATCCCCAGCAACAATAAATGCAGTCTCAGGATATGTGGTTTCCAGTTTGCATAAAGTCCAGTGAAGTTCTTTGAGGGCCGTCGAGGTTTCAGCTTGAGGTGGGTTGTAAACGGCCATGGCTATGATGGAGTAGAATTCTCTTGGGAGATAATATGGTCGGTATTGAATTGTGAGGTATTCTAAGTCGGGTGAACAAAATGACTTGAGTTCCAAGAATTACACCATGGGTCGTTAATCATTATGTATTCTGTCTTTCTGTGTTTCAAAAATGTCCTTCAATTCGCAAGAGGCTGAATGTATCTCACTGGAGAAAGCATCCGAACAAAAGAAACAGCGCACCCTCTGTCTCAGTATGTGTGGACAATCTATCTGATGCTGTCTGGTCCAAAAGATTAGGACACTGTTGTCGCCCTGTGCAAATGCAAAGGAAGACGGCGAGCATTTGGCCTCCCTTGACAAAAAAGTATAAAACAATAGCCAATCAACATTGTGCTAAACTGAGTGAGCACAGCTGTGAATGGTCCTGGTGGTTTCACACCAATCACATCACATCTGAAGCTAAACGTCATTGACAGAAAAAAAACATTGCTGCATCTTTAAATCAGCCATGGATGGAGATAGGGATTAGGACTTTTAAAAACGTAATTCTTTGTATTGGCCAATGATTATAACAGTGATTCTAATCCAACCATGTGTTCATACATTGTACCCCTGGCCTGAGAGTATGGAGGTTCAACATGTAACTAGATGTAGGAGGCTAATGGCCTGGCACATCACTGCCCATGAAAGGAAGTTAGGCTAGCAAGCAAGAATTTCTGTCAGGTAGGACAACAAAAACTAAAAGCGTGTACTGTGTGAAAGAGTCATAGAACATTTAAGCATCATGAAAGAGGAGGGTGGTATTGGCAATTCTCTACAAGTACTGTAGGGTGAGTCAACATGTTTTTTCTACTTGCACACGCACACACACACACAGAAATCAGTAGCTAACAGGGACAGCCACATCATATTTAGCTTACGTTGGTAGGACTAAATCATTTTTGGTATCTTTCAGTTGTTACTGTATTAGACTAAGCATAGGTAATTAAATGATCTGGAAATGTTGAAGTTGAATAGTGGAAGCAGAGTGTTTAATTTGAATCTGTGATTCAAAACCAATAGTTGTCTAGCAGCTCGAAAATGTCAGTAACATGCTTTGTAACTGTTTGTTACATTTAACATTTTACTTTTATTTAACTAGGCAAGTCAGTTAAGAACAAATTGTTATTTTCAATGACGGCCTGTTAAGGGTCAGAACAACAGATTTGTACCTTGTTAGCTCGGGGTTTGAACTTGCAACCTTCCGGTTACTAGTCCAACGCTCTAACCACTAGGCTACCCTGCCGCCCCATGTGTTTTGTGGACTACACTGGACATATGTTTTGTGATGAAACAATGGTGTGGTTGAATTTATTCTGCCCGCTTTGTTTTCTTATTTCCTCGGCCTTAGGCCTAAATATCATGTTGTCAAGGAAAATGAACTAACAGGTTATAGAGCAAACAACACAATTATCACAACACATACAGTACCAGTCAAATTTCCAGGCACACCTACTCATTTAAGGGTTTTTCTTTATTTTTACTATTTTCTACATTGTAGTTTCTGGTTTCTACAATAGTGAAGATATCAAAACTATGATATAACATATATGGAATAATGTAGAAACCAAAAAAAGTGTTAAACAAATCAAATTCTTCAAGATTATTCAAAGTAGCCACCCTTTGTCTTGATGACAGCTTTACACACACTTGGCATGAAAATGGTCTGGGTAGCCATTTGATTAGATATCCAGGAGTCTTATGGTTTGGGGGGGTAGAAGCAGTTTAGAAGCCTCTTGGACCTAGACATGGCGCTCTGGTACCGCTTGCCGTGCAGTAGCAGAGAGAATAGTCTATGACTAAGATGGCCGGAGTCTTGATCACATTGAGGGAGATGTTGTTGTCCTGGCAGTCTCTGACCTCCTCCCTATAGGCTGTCTCGTCGTTGATCAGGCCTACCACTGTTGTACCACTGAGGGGCCCCTGTGTTGAGGATCAGTGTGGCGGATGTGTTGTTACTTACCCTTCCCACCTGGGGGTGGCCCGTCAGGAAGTCCAGGATTCAGTTACAGAGGGAGGTGCTTAGCCCCAGGGTCCTTAGCTTATTGATGAGCTTTGAGGGCACTATGGTGTTGAACGCTGGGCTGTAGTCAATTAATAGCATTCTCACATAGGTGTTCCTTTTGTACAGGTGGGAAAGGGCAGTGTGGAGTGCAATAGTGATTGTATCATCTGTGGATCTGTTGGGGCGGTATGCAAATTGGAGTGTGTCTAGGGTTTCTGGGATAATGGTGTTGATGTGAGCCATATTCCTATCTTTGATCATTGTAGCTATGTTAATTTTGATAATGTACGTGTTTACTTTCCAAGTCAATAAAGTATACTTAATTGAATTGAGAGAGAAAAAGACAGAGACTGGTGAAACTGGATGTCAATGCATGGGTCATCGCTGATGAGATAAATTCATATGTAGAAATGTTTTTGCCAAGTCTTTTTCCATGGTATACAGTGTGAGAATACTGCATTGGCAGCAAAGACCATTTCCCAATATTACAAGCAAGGGTAGGCCTATTTAAGTACCACATTGCCACTTGTTCTATTTGCATATATTTATTTTGTAAAAATCCTGTCCATTACAGTTTTGTCATTGAATGACCTCAGGGAAAATCTCATCATCACATTAATTGAGTTGAATAATAGGGATTATGTTCTTAGTCACTTCCTAAAAATTACTTTTGACACTCACTTATTGGAGAAATGTGAGTCAGTGAACCTTGTCTCACCTTCTTTATGCCTCCTGGTCTCCTGGGCAACACCGACTGAAACATTTCAGCTGACCCCACGCACGACCCCATCCCCGCCTTCAATCGGCGTGTCTAGTTGACGTCATTGTTATTGAGGCAGTGTAGCTCTGCCCATCGCGGGGACAACATTTTCCATCACAGATCTGATTCCTACTACAGAACCAGGACTGTTTAAGGACTGCTGTACCTGTGCGTCTATCAGCTCGCATGGTGCTGCGAGCAAATGCGCTTTCGACGAAGTGACTGACTGCCTGCTTAAACCTGCTTCGAGGGAAGCCTGTGGATGGTCCTATCCACTGGGTATCAACGCGCTAACATGTCAAGGTACCAGAGGACCCCCTTGAAAAACACTGACAATGTGGTCGAGGTCAAGAGCAAAGTAAGTGGCTGGTTTATTAATTTCACATTCATAATGCGATTACCGTGGACCGCAGTTTATTTGCTGATAGGTTACCTTATCAGGCACGCGCATGGATAACACCTGCGGTGCTCAGGGCTAAACCAAATCAAGCCGTATAAATTGGATCTGTCGGTATTGCGCTATCCGCTCTTGAATTCCCCACGTAACTAATCATAATCCGAGCGGGAAACACTGATGTTGGTGACTTTGTCGCCACGACGTTCTGAGACGGAGCAGCTTGGAACGTGTCTGCCTCTATTTCAATATGTAGTAGCCTAGGAGGCAATGACAGTTTGCATTGTCGCTCTCGGCTATGAAAGTGCACTATCCGTTGCTGTTGTAATTTCTTTGATGCATGTAGCGCGCTGTTATGCTGCAGAATAGAGCGTAGTTGTTCGCGGTTAATTATAACATTAGGCCTGGCTGATTAATTATGCATGAAACATGGTATTAGTAGCGATAAACCATATGGCTTAGTAAGCTCACTGTCAATGAATTCACCGATTCACCATAACTGAATAGACCACATAGGCCATGTCCTACCTGTAAAAAAAGATTGACAATTTACAATAAATTATATATGTATTTATATATGTATTTATATATGTATTATCAGCCTACACGGGGTGATTATTCGTTTATTCTTGTTATCATCATCATCATCATCAGTGTAGCACATTAAAATGAACTCTGTCAATTATACTCCGTCAATGTGTTTTTTAAAGAAAAAATAATAGCGATGACAATACTTCGAACACACATTGTCTGTCATGGCAACATTTTTCAGTAAAACCCATGTGTCCCTATGGACTTCTGTCACAAAGAGCAAACATTGTAACTGCATGTATGGAAAGTGTTTAAATGGAGTTAATGACTCTGATTATTACTTTTTCAATGTTTTACTATTGTTGTTCGCTACAGGTCATAATCTTTAACAATGTAGTATGCTCAGAATGCTCCATACTAGTGTGTATGTCAAATTCTGACAATATGCTACGGATTGTGGTGTTAACTCTAAATTGGAGATATCTATACATGCATTCTCTGTGCAGTGCAACTGCCTCACTGTCTGTCTCTCCTCAACGGTGATTTTTAACAACTCGTTGACAGTGGATTCTATTCTAATCATGTTTGTATCTCAAGTATGTGCCTCAGCTGCAGCACAGCGTCTTAAAATGTATCAAAGGCAATGTCTAGAAGGCAAACAGGTTCTCTCTTTATTGTCAGTCTCTTCTTATTCTCTCTAAAAGCTATGTGTTTGGTGGGAGAGAATATATGAATTAATAATGAAAAGAAAACACTCCAGCCTTTCACATGGTTCTACAGGAGGCTTGCTTCTCCAAACAAGTACAGACACTCATGACTCAGCAAAGTTGTTCTGCCTATTGGAGCCCTGGGATGGTGGGGGATATAGTAGGAACCGCTACAAATAATAATCCAAATTATTTTCCAATAATTTAGTTCTGAACAGAACCATACTTTTTTTTTGTTCTGTTCCGACCAGCAAAATAAAGTTCTCAACTGGTTAGAACAAAGAAAAAGTAACAGTTTATATCGTTCCTTTGTTCCTTTTTAAAACTTGATTTATATTTAATTTAATTATTTGTCACCAGTAATTGAAAACGTGAATAAAACTGTAAATACATTATGCTCCATACATACATACATACATACATACATACATACATACATACATACATACATACATACATACATACATACATACATACATACATACATACATACATACATACATGCTGTATGCTACAGTAGAAATGACAACATGATATACAGAAAATAAGGAAATGACTTTGATAGGAACGCACACATGTCCAAAGTTATTATGTGTAAGGAAAACAACAAGGAAGGCAAAGCGAGCGCCAGCAAGAACATGTTCCAATTCTAGCAAGACTGCGCAAATATATGCATACTTGATCTGCGCAAACATGAGTGAAGTGCGGTGGGTGGGCTCTCCTAGAAGAGAGAAGTTTATCCGGCTCAGTAAAGCCTCAAACATAAAATGTCCACAACGCTGAAATGGGCTACTTCTATGTGAATTAATGAGGAGGCGGAACACACCTCAATTCAAACTGTTGTTAGAATATACAACTTGTTAGAAAATAACTAGAAATTGACAAGATGAAACAGCTTATAGATAATTAGCAGGCAGCGTGTGTTAACTGTCCTGTTGCGTAATAATCATATTTTGGAACAGTAAGTGCATTCTGACATCACGTGCATAAAACAACTCACGCTGGGGCGACCGTTAGAGATTCTTAAACTTCTAATAAAACATTTTTGTTCCTTAATATGACGTTGTAACGTCAGTAGGCTATGGTAGCCTATGGGAAGGGCAGGTAACCTGGCCACACACACACACACGCACTGGCAAAGATTTTCTGAGTGACAGAGTGAGGGCTTTGCATAGGCGCTTTGTGTGTCTTTGGGGCGACTGGGAAAAATGACTGGAACGTGAAAAATGACTGGAAAATGACTGGAAAATAATATTATTAACGGTTCCCATGCTTTTAAAAATAAGGGTGCTGTTCTGTAATAGTATGGATCACTTTTGTTCCTGGTTCTGATTCTGTTCCCCCAAAACTGTAGCTCTGAATTCTATATTTTAAAAAATAGTTTAAAAAATATTTTTAAAGAATATTTCAAACATACAATATACTTAATTTTTTTATTGAACCTTTATTTAACTACGCAAGTCAGTTACAAACAAATTCTAATTTACAATGACAGCCTACCCCAGCCAAACCCTAACCCAGACAACGCTGGGCCAATTGTGTGCCGCCCTATGGGACTACCAATCACTGCTGGAATTGAACCAGGATCTATAGTGATGCCTGTAGTGACACTGAGATGCGGTGCCTTAGACCACTGCGCCACTTCGGGAGCCAATACATGCAGTGAAGCAGCTCAACAACTACATCACATCAGTCATCTAACAGCAAAGACATCAGAGACAACAAAAATCATAACAGCAAGGACAACTAAATATGTTTGAGTGCATGTTTGGCACTATTTACATGTCTGTGTATATGCACATGTGTGCATTTGAACAAGCGTGTGTGTATATTGCATGTGTACAAACACCTGCACAGCATCAGCCTCAGGCAAACACAGGCATTAACTGTAACAACACTGCCCCTCATTGTCATTCAAACATACTTTTTGTTATGTTTTATTTAGATTTTTTTGTTTTTACTTTTATCTTTGAGAGTTTCAGAGTTCCTCTGTCCAGTGTCTGTGTTCTTTTGTCCATCTTAATCTTTTCTTCTTATTGACCAGTCTGAGATATGGCTTTTTCTTAGCAGCTCTGCCTAGAAGGCCAGCATACCGGAGTCTCATGGAATTTCACGCATGGAATAGCCTTCATTTCTCAGAACAAGAATAGTCTGACGAGTTTCAGAAGAAAGTTATTTATTTCTGGACATTTTCAGCCTGTAATCAAACCCACAAATACTGATGCTCCAGATACTCAACTAGTCTAAAAAAGGCCAGTTTTATTGCTTCTTAAATCAGAACAACAGTTTTCAGCTGTGCTAACATAATTGCAGAACGGTTATCTAATGATCAATTAGCCTTTTAAAATGATAAACTTGGATTAGCTAACACAACGTGCCTTTGGAACACAGGAGTGATAGTTACTGATAATGGGCTTCTGTACACCGATGTAGATATTCCATAAAAAATCAGCTGTTTCCAGCTACAATAGTCATTTACAACATTAACAATGTCTACACTATATTTCTGATCAATATGATGTCATTTAAATGGACAAAAATGTGCTTTTCTTTAAAAAACAAGGAAATGTCTAAGTGACCCCAAACCTTTCAACGGTAGTATATATCAACTCATACACCCTATACTATGGAATCAGTACATCAGAAATCTCTTCCCAACTATTTTGCAATCTGTATGGTACAGCTGTCAACATCCTGGTCCTCAAATGAAACTGGTATACTTTCCTATTTATGCCATTTTTATTCCTCTGCCAGTTTGATCCTTTATATTGGGCAGACAGACCAGTTCCCGACCTCCTCCCGCTGCCACCTGCCTCCTCCATTTTTTGGTGTAATGCTGTAATCAATTGGTTGTAATCTTGGATTGAGCAGACCTTCTGATACAATTCTGATAACTCCATGAGATACGTAACTCTACCATTCCAATTGACAATACTTGCAATACTTGTTTGAAAAAGAGAGACACTTAAAAAAAAGTATAATTTACAATGAATCGAAAATGAGACATAGCGATCATCAGGAGTAGGTAGCACCATAAGTAAGTGAGTAAACTGAGATATGACTGAGGAGTTAATCAGGGAAATGTTTCCATAAGTAGACAGGTATTTACAGTTGAAGTTGGAAGTTTACATATGCTGCCAAATCCATCGTCAGTCTGTACACTACACTCACACAAACTCACACCTTGCTGTAGCTAATAGCTATGAGAGGGGAGAGAGACTAGATAGATGCTAAATAGATATATAACTACTAGATTGATAGAGAGATTGCTACGTACTAGATACAGTTGAAGTCGGAAGTTTACATACACTTAGGTTGGAGTCATTAAAACTAGTTTTTCAACCACTCCACAAATTTCTTGTTAAACAAACTATAGTTTTGGCAAGTCAGTTTGGACATCTACTTTGTGCATGACACAACGCATTTTTCCAACAATTGTTTACAGACAGATTATTTCACTAATAATTCGCTGTATCACAATTCCAGTGTGTCAGAAGTATACATAGACTAAGTTGACTGTGCCTTTAAACAGCTTGGAAAATTCCAGGTAAATTATGTCAGGCTATTATGATAGGCTAATTGGCATAATTTGAGTCAATTGGCGGTGTATCTGTGGATGTATTTCAAGGCCTACCGTCAAACTCTGTGCCTCTTTACTTGACGTCATGGGAAAATCTAAATAAATCAGTCAGGACCTCAGAAAAAAATTGTAGACCTCCACAAGTCTGCTTCATCCATGGGAGCAATTTCCAAATGCCTGAAGGTACCACGTTCATCTGTAGAAACAATAGGTTGGTATGGGACCAAGCAGCTGTCATACCGCTCAGGAAGTAGATGCGTTCTGTCTCCTAGAGATGAATGTACTTTGGTGTGAAAAGTGAAAATCAATCCAAGAACAGCAGCAAGGGACCTTGTGAAGATGCTGGAAGAAACTGGTACAAAAGTATCAATATCCACAGTAAAACAAGTCCTATATCGACATAACCTGAAAAGCCGCTGCTCCAAAACCTCCAAAGCCACTGCTCCAAAACCTCCATTAAAAAAAGCCAGACTACGGTTTGCAACTGCACATGGGGACAAAAATGGTACTTTTTGGAGACATCTCCTCTGGTCTGATGAAACAAAAATAGAACTTTTTGGCAATAGTGACCATCGTTATGTTTGGAGGAAAAAAGGGGGAGGCTTGCAAGCCAAAGAACACCATTCCAACCGTGAAGCACTGGGGTGTCAGCATCATGTTGTGGGGGTGCTTTGCTGCAGGAGGGACTAGTGCACTTCACAAAATAGATGGCATCATGAGGGAAGAAAATTATGTTGGTATATTGAAGCAACATCTCAAGACATCAGTCAGGAAGTTAAAGCTTGGTCGCAAATGGGTCTTCCAAATGGACAATGACCCCAAGCATACTTCCAAAGTTGTGGCAAAATGGCTTGAGGACAACAAAGTCAAGGTATTGGAGTGTCCACCACAAAGACCTGACCTCAATCCTATGGAAATTTGTGGGCAGAGCTGCAAAACCATGTGTGAGCAAGGAGGCCTACAAATCTGACTCAATTACAGAAGCTCTGTCAGGAGGAATGGGACAAAATGTATTGTGGGAAGCTTGTGGAACACTATCTGAAACGTTTGACCCAAGTTAAAATATTTAAAAGCAATGCTACCGAATACTAATTGAGTGTTTGTTAACTTCTGACCAACTGGGAATGTGATGAAATAAATAAAAGCTGAAATAAATCATTCTCTCTACTATTATTCTGACATTTCTCATTGTGAAAATAAAGTGGTGATCCTAACTGACCTAAGACAGGGATGTATTTGGTTAAGGTGTACGTAAACCTCTGACTTCAACTGTATCTCTCCATGGCTGCAGGATCTTGTCTATTTTTACAAGTTTTCTATTTTAATTTATTGTGGAGATCTCATATCTTTTGTGATATGAATACCAAGTATGTCTACTCCAAGTATGTCTACTCCAATGTCCTTGTTCTGATATCTTCCCTTTGCTTCCTCTCTTTTCTGCTTTTGGGTGGAAATGGCATAATCAGTCACCCCTCCTGCTCAGTAAAGCATGCCATGTATTCTTCTTCAATGGAGAGGAAAAGACACGCAGAGTAGACCCACTCCTTTTCTGTGAGAGTCCACAATCACTGAGTGCATATCCCATTATTTGTTTCAGACTGTAGATATGGTTGGACACACAAACCAGCCAATCATGTTATCATAAAAACAGCCAATGGATTTTAAGCGGGTGGTGCACCATGCAGTACTCTACTCTATACTGTTGAGCACTGTTTGCTCATCCTGCCTATTTTTCCTTTACTCTGTAATCTGTCTCCTTCGCCTGCCAATCTGTCATATATTTGTCTCCCTGTCTTTGTGATTGGGGAAGTAAGTGGCACCAAACATTGATGGGATTGGTGTTAGAGGAGTGACAACCTGCTGTGTGTGTTTCTATGCGATATGCACCCCAGAGAGAAATTCACTGGCTGTGCAGGGCAGCATCTCCACACAGACAAGCACAGCTGACATCTTGTGTTGTCCCCCACAGCGCTCTTTATGTATTTGTGCTACACGGCTACCTCACAATGATCAACAATCCACTGTGTTATCATTGGGCTGTGCCCTGGTCCCTGCTGCATCTAATAGGAAGTCTCAGAACATGACTCCAGTTGTTACATACTGGACAATGTCTACATGTCAAGCTCTGTGATGTAAAAGTAATACCTAGGTTATGTTTTGCAGAATGCAGAATGCATGCAAGACAATGAAAAGCGATGGTGGAATATAGGTGAATTGTGAATGGTTGGGTTAGCAGTGAATGGCAATGTCATGGCCGAGGCTTATGTTGGAGTCTGTTGTTTGTTGATATCATGATGCACCATTCTTTATGAGTTTGCTTTCATGACACAATATTCCCTGGCCTTTCGTTTTCCAGTTTGAGGCGGAGTACAGACGTTTCGCTTTGAAGATGAGCGGCACCTGTGGCTTTCAGGAGTTTTACCGGCTGCTGCAGACCGTTCACCACATCCCCGGTGTGGAGGTGCTGCTGGGATATGCTGACATCCACGGTGACCTGCTGCCAATCAACAATGATGACAACTTCTACAAAGCCCTCTCTTCAGCCAACCCACTACTCAGGATCATCATCCAGAAGAGAGGTGAGGCTGCATCATGGAGAGAGGGATGGGATGGGAGGGGGCTAAGAGTATATATATTTATAAGAGAAACCTCATTGGTAGCTTACGTTGTTGTTTAAAGCTCTCTGCTATTGATGTTGACCTTATTGCAGTTGGAGTCCCTGTGTTCTTGCTCCAAAGCCTGTTGGCTGTTGTGTTGAAGAGGGCTTGTCACTCTTGATGCTTGTTTGTTATCGGCACTGTCCTTGGTGTGTTTTTTAAGTTTCAGTTGTAGATCATGAAAAGGAACTTTGAGTTGAGCTAGCAGAAAAGTATAGTGTGTGTTTATGACTAAATGTTATGTCTTTTGTTATTGTGCAGTCATTAGCGATAGTGGCTCTATTGTAATGTTGTTGAAAGCTGTGTTTCTTACTGTGACTGATAGTGGAGGTATGAGAGTCAGTCAGTGTGGCAATGTTGATGACGTTGCTTGTATTGTGAGGGGATGAGTGTCTGGGGCTGTGCTCATTGTTGCCATTCTGGCCTGCCTCAGTGGGTAGGACTGTCTGGCGCTGGGCCAGCCCTCAGGAATGCGAAGGCACAGCGCTGAGAAGCGATGGAGCTGGGGTTGGCGCTAAGGCTAAGGGACTGGAGCTGGGGATAGGGGCTGGAACTGGGGGTCGGGGCTGGCTCCTCTCCCTGATCTCACCCCTAGCCACACACACACACACACACACACAAACCTCAGATGCTCCCTTCTCTTAATCATCTCTCTCTCAGTCTGTCTGTCTGTCTCTGTCTCTCTCTCTCTCTCTCTCTCTCTCTCTCTCTCTCTCTCTCTCTCTCTCTCTCTCTCTATCTCTTTAGCTCGCTCTCAATTCCTCCATCCCTAATGCCCCATCACGGTCAGTGAGTTTGATCAAAACCAATTCTGCAGGGCAGCATTCCGGAAATGTGCCACTAATACTCTTAAAAGTTGCTCCCCCATTATTTATAGTCAAGTCTTTCTATGTTCTGTTTTATTGTTTTTTTTGTTTGCTTAATTCAGTTGGAAATGCTAATCTGGAAAGAGGAGAATGGCTGCTGTTGTTCCCAGTTTTAGAATGCCATCCTGTTTGTAACAAAAAAAATAGCTTACATGAAATTCCCATTATTATGCTTCTTTATTAGCCATGTTGAGCTGCTTTGTGATTGCTACAGGAAGCTATTGATGACTCAATTAGCACTTTACATAATTATCCGTCAGGCTCACAATGTTATCCAGATCAGTGGAGATAGATGGGTATTGTTGTTAACCATCTCTATTTTGTGACTAAACTTAACAAGCATAAGAAGAAATTATATTACCAAACCAAGATAAATGACTAAATACAATGGACGATAGCTTTTGAGTACCTTAAATTATATCTTGGCCAGAAACCCCAATTCATCACCTTCGTTCATTGAAGTTAATGGTCATTTATTTAAAAAACTTTTGATATTGCCAGTAATTTCAATGACTACTTCACTAGTAAAGTGGAAAAACTCAAAAGTGAAATGACAACATTGAACAGTGAACCACTGTATTTTTGTATAAAAGATCTAATAATGAAAGAGAAGAATTGCTGTTTTGAATTTCTTGCCGTTATTGTGGGAGAGGTGGAAAAACTATTGTCATCCATCAATTTTGATAATTCACCAGGTATAGACAACCTTAATGGGAAACTATTGAGAATGGTAGCAGACTGTACTGCCACGTCTATTTGAGTGTATCCACAGGCGTGGAAGGAATCACCCTTTGTTGCCTCTAACAGCCGCCCAATCAGTTTGCTGCCTGTTCTTAGTACTGATGGAGAGAATTGTGTTTGACCAAATACAATGCTATTTTTCAGAGAACAAGTTAATTAGTGACTTTCAGCATATATATCGAAAAGGGCATTCAACTTGTACTGCACTGACTCAGATGACTAATGATTGGTTAACGAAATCGATAATAAGATGATAGTTGGAGGTGTATTTTTAGATTTCAGGGTAGGCCGTCATTGTAACTAAGAATTTGTTCTTAACTGACTTGCCTAGTTAAATAAAAAATACATAAATGAAATAAAGATTTCAGTGCAGCCTTTGATATTATTGATCATAAATTGTTATTGAAGAAACTTGCTTGCTTTGACTTTGCATCACCTGCCATCACATGGTTGGAGAGTTGTATTTATCCAATAGAACCCAGAGAGTGTTCTTCAATGGAAGCTTCGCTAACGTCTGATATGTACAGTGCGGTGTCCCTCAGGGCAGTTTTCTTGGGCCGTTACTCTTCTCTATTTTTACAAATGATTTGCCACTGATCTTACACGAAGCTAGAATGACTATGCATGCATATAATTGTACACTCTACATGTCAGCACCCAAAGCCAGTGTTCTCACTGAAATTCTAAATAAGGAGTTAGTCAGTATCAGAATGGGTGATTAATAATAAACTGATCTTTATGTTTTTGACACAAGAATTGCATATACTAGTTGTTCAGGCTCTGCATTGTCCCATCTTGATTATTGTCCAGTAATATGGTCAAATGCAGCAAAGAAAGACCTAGCAAAGCTGCAACTGACTCAAAACAAGAGCAGGATGCCTTGCCCTTAACTGCACATACAGAACTAAGATCAACAACATGCATGCCAGTCTTTGCTGGTTGATGAAAGATTAACTGCTTCTCATCTAGCTTTTACGATACATATTACTGTGATGAAAATTCAGGATTGTTTGCATAATCAAATAACATTTAGCTCAGACACCCATACATACCCCATAAGGCATGCCACCAGGGGTCTTTTCACAGTCCCCAAGTCCAAAATAAATTCATAGCAATGCACAGTATTATACAGAGTCATGATTGCTTGGAACTCCCTTCCAATTACTCAAGCAAACAGCAAAATTACCTTTAAAATTGAACAACATCTCATGGAACTTGCAGCGCATCAAGCATAAAAAAAATAGAACCAAGTTCTATTTTAGCTCCTGGCTACTCACACACGCGCAAACAGTTTGGATGAAATGATTGAATAACACGTATGTGTACATTTATTTTGCTATGCTTGCGCACGTAACGCGAGCAGTGTGGTCAGCATGTTACATACACATTATTTTTGTGTTGTATTGTTTGTATGTTGTTGGATTTTAAATTTGTGTGGCCGTTCTTGTGTATCAGTGTTTTGTTACTGGTCATTGTGGTTTTTTTTGTGGACCCCAGGAAGAATAGCTGCTGCTTCTGCAAAAGTTAATGGGGATCCAAATAAACATATGTGCTCGGCTGTGTATAGAGAGGAGAGAGGAGATGTGCCCTGTAGTTCAACCCCCCTCTGTGTGGTCGCTGAAGCTCTAACGGTTTAGTGTGCTATGTGTCAGTCAGAATAGAGATAGACAGTGCAGCTTAATGCTTCTCTATCCATGGCTCTCTGTGGGAGTGACTCCTGCTGCATCAGCACCAGGCACTGCTCTGCCTGTCATGGCTGGGGAGCACAGTGCCTTGCTGGGGCCTGAGATGAGGTCAACACAGGTGGCGATGGAACTGGGCGCAATAACACTGGATGGAGAGAGACTAGGGTGGATGTATAGAATGACAGAGGCTGCAATAGTAGATTTAAGGGAAGAGCAATAGTAATGCCATTTGTGAGGTACAGTGAGTGAGTGAAGCTCAGAGGGTGCCTTCCATTCAGCACAGACCAGGAGAGCAACGAATGCAGCTCATGAGATCTAGTCTTCCCAGTGGTCCTGGAAAAAGGCTTCAAGAGAGAAACTCCGATGTGAAGAGATGGAAAGTGAGAAATTGAAAAATTGAAGAGCTTGCACAGTGAATGTCTTTCTGTATACAGGGCTGTGAAAAAGAATATGCCTCCTTTCTCATTTTCTCTACTTTTGTATATTTTTGATACTGAATGTTATCAGATCGTCAAACAAAACCTAATATTAGATAAAGGGAACCTGAGTGAACAAATAACACAACATTTACATATTTAATTTATTTCATAAAAAATGCAACGTGTGAAGCGTGTGTGCCCATGTGTGAAAAAGTAATTGCCCCCTTACACTCATTAACTGGTTGTGCCACCTTTTAGTTGCAATGACTCCAAACGCTTCCTGTAGTTGTTGATCAGTCTCTCACGTCGCTGTGGAGGAATTTTGGCCCACTCTTCCATGCATAACTGCTTTAACTTAGCGACGTTTGTGGGGTTTCAAGAATGAACTGCTTGTTTCAAGTCCTGCCACATCATCTCAATTGGGATTATGTCTGAACTTTGACTAGGCCGTTCCAAAACTTTAAATGTTTAGCTTTTTAGCGATTTTCATGTAACTTGATTGTGTGTTTTGGATCATTGTCTTGCTGCATGACCCAGTTGCACTTCAGTTCACACATGGATGGCCTGACGTTCTCCAGTAGAATTATGATACAGACCAGAATTCATGGTTTCTGCTATTAAGGCAAGTTGTCCAAGTCCCGAGGGAGAACAACATCCCCAAACCATCACACTACCACCACCATGCTTGTCTGTTGGTATGAGGTTCTTACTGTGGAACACAGTTTGGTTTTCACCAGGCATAATGGGACCCATGTCGTCCAAAAAGTGATACTTTTGACTCATCTGTCCATAGAACATTCTTCCAGGAGTCTTGAGGATCATCCAGGTGGCTTTTGGCAAATATGAGTCAACGTTTTGGATGAGATGTGTCCCATTTATGTCTGTCGAAAACCAACTACAGGAAGCATTTGGTTGGAGCAACCAGTTATTGAGGGTAATGGAGCAATCACCTTTTCACACAGGGGAATTGGGTGTTGCATAATTTCATAAAATAAACTTAATTCAATAAATTAAACAAGTATAAATGTAAATCAATTTTTATTCAGGTTCCCTTAATCTAATATGAGGTTTTAGTTGACGATCTAATAACATTCAGTCTGAAAAATCTGCAAAAATAAAGAAAATCAGAAAGGGGAAAATACTCTTTCACGGCACTGTATAAAGAGGAAGCCAGCATCCGTGTATGCTCCAGGAGATCCAGCACACATGCTAATTACTCATTAGCTGAAAAAGCCTCCTCGCTTTACAGACAAAGCTCTGATCAATAATTTTAATGGCTCTGGAGGCAAACGCAATCAGATTTTTTTGCTCTATTTGTTCACCCAGTGGGATTTGTTTTGTTTTGCTGCAACCGACTGACAACAGAGCTACTTCCCCTGTTTTCATGGGGATTTTCTTCAGAGCCCTGAACAGCTGAACACCTATCAGGCTTTAAACGGGCTATGTACAGTATGTGGCTATAAATCAAATGACATTTTATTTGTCATGTGTTTCGCAGATGTTATTGTGGGTGTAGTGAAATGCTTGTGTTTCTAGCTCAAACAGTGAAGTAATATCTAACAAGTAAAGGAATTGAATTAGGAATATATAAATATTAGGACGAGCAATGTCAGAGTGGCATAGACTAAGATACACTGTATCTGTAAAAGTTTGTGAGGGTTTTAGGTGCCAAGACACATTTCTTTAGCCTCCAGTCAGGAAGTCCAGGACCCAGTTGCACATGGCGGGTTTCAGAGCCAGGGCCTCAAGCTTAATGATGAGCTTGGAGAGTGCTATGATATTGAATGCTGAGCTATAGTCAATTACCTGCATTTTTATATAGGTATTTATTTTTGTGCAGATGGGATTGTGCAGTTTGATGGCGATGGCATTGTCTGTGGATCTATTGGGGCGGTAAGCAAATTGAAATGGGTCTCGGGTGACAGGTAGGGTGGAGGTGATATGGTCCTTGACTAGTCTTTCTAAGCACTTCATGATGACAGAAGTGTGCTACGGAGCAATAGTCATTTAGTTCAGTTACCTTTGCTTTCTTGGGTACAGAAACAATGGTGGCCATCTTGAAGCATGTGGGGACAACAGACTGGGAAAGGGAGAGATTGAATATGTCCGTGAACACACCAGACAGCTGGTCTGCACATGCTCCGAGGACACGGCTGGAGATACCATCTGGGTCAGCAGCCTTGCGAGGGTTAATATGTTTAAAGGTTTTACTCACGTCAGCCAGTCCTTAGCAAGCCGCGACGGGGGCACTGTATTATCCTCAAAGCGGGCAAAGAAGGTGTTTAGCTTGTCTGGAAGCGTGACATCGGTGTCCGTGACGTGGCTGGATTTCTTTTTGTAATACGTGATTTCCTGTAGACCCTGCCACATACGTCTTGTGTCTGAGTCGTTGAATTGCAACTCCACCTTGTCCCTGTACTGGCACTTTGCTTGTTTGGTTGCCTTACGGAGGGAATAGTTACACGGTTTATATTCAGACATATTCCCAGACTTCTTTCCATGGTTAAATGCGGTGGATCACGCTTTTCATCCATCCATGGTTTCTGGTTAGGGTAGATTTAATAGTCTCAGTGGGTACCACATCTCCAATGCACTTCTTTATAAATGCACTCACCGAGTCAGCAAACTACCTGCCCTCCAGGACACCAACAGCACCCGATGTCACAGGAAGGCCAAAAGGATCATCAAGGACATCAATCACCCGAGCCACTGCCTGTTCACACCGCTACCATCCAGAAGGCGAAGTTAGTACAGGTGCATCAAAGCTGGGAGACTGAGAGACTGAAAAACAGCTTCTATCTCAAGGCCATCAGACTGATAAACAGCAATCACTAACTCAGAGAGGCTGCTGCCTACATTGAGACCCAACCACTGGACACTTTAATAAATGGATCACTACTCACTCTACACAATGCCACTCTAAATAATGCCACTTTAATAATGTTTGCATATCTTACATTACTCATATCACATGTATATACTGTATTATATATCATCTAGTGCACCTTGCCTATGCCGCTCAGCCATCGCTCATCCATATACTTACATGTACATATTCTCATTCACCCCTTTAGATTTGTGTGTATTAGGTAGTTGTTGGAGAATTGTTAGATAACTTGTTATCCACCAGATCAGAGGCAGTAGGAATGACCAGGGATGTTCTCTTAATAAGTGTGTGCATTAGACCATTTTCCTGTCCTGCTAAGTATTCAAAATGTATCGAGTACTTTTGGGTGTCAGGGAAAATGTATGGAGTAAAAAGTACAGAATATTCTTTGGGAATGTAGTGAAGTAAAAGTACAGATACCCCTACTTAAGTGGTACTTCCATTTATTTTTACTTAAGTACTTTGCACCACTGCCTGGAAGTATTCTCATTTTCTATTTAGAGGAGAATTAGAAAGCAGCTCTCTCACTCCCTTCACTCTTTCTGTCACTCTCTCTCTTTCTTTCCCTGCTCTCTCTAGCATTGGCCAATATCTGTTAGCTTTGGCTTTCTCAGATGATATATTTAATAAAACCATGAGGGGAACAGAAATGCACATTTCCAGAGAGGGCTTATCACTGTCAGTGACAGACGTACCCGTTCAGGGCCTGGCGCTACGTGATTACAGCTTCATCTTCTCCATGGAAGGAATGTTATTTTTCCACAGTGATGCCTTTTCATATTTCTCATTTGTTTTCAAGTGAGAGCAAATCAGTAGAGCAGTGCTCTTCATTCATTTGAACTGGTCTTGACTTCCAGTCAACCACATTTCCCTCAACTCTTACTCTCTCTTCTTTCATCTCTAGAGACCATCTATTTAAGGAGACTATTGATCCTTGCCATACTGTACAGTACACAGTACACATGGCATATTTTCGTTATAACCTCAGAGGACTATGGACAATCAAACCAGATGGTGCTAGTCTAAGACCACGCCTAAGAAACTGGTCAATCGCTCTGACTAGCACAACTGGCCAGTCTGGCTATTGAAGGCCCAATAAGCTGCTTTCCAGAGATTGACTCTTATTTAACCTCCCCCCAGAGGTGCCCCATGATGGACACATTGTGCTGGTGGAGCCATTTAAAGCCTCTGACCAGATCCACCCTCCTCCACTCTCCCTCTGTGGGACATTAATATCACAGAGTGCTCGTCCACTGAAACACTGATGAGATTGATGGGGCTTTTAGCATGAGCTCATCTCACAGAGTGGCCATTGAGAGGCTGGCTAATGTGATTCTATAGCAGATGAGATTCAGCGCTCGCCTCCATCCTCACCCAGAATCCCAGCACAAAACACCTACGGTGTCTCTCAGCCCAGTGAGTCCACTAGCCCATCCTTGTCATTGCCATTCTCAACTAGCTAGCTACCATGTCTGTCCTCAATCTCCTGGTACAGTCATAAGAAGCCAGTAGCAAAGGTCTATTGAATTAGCTGGGCAATAGCTGGCAGTCTGAGAAACATGGATTAGTGAAAATAATATATCTTTTGTGGTTGCTAAATCTACTTCCTTGAAGATTTATTTCAGCAGACTGCTTTAAAAGCTGGAGTTTATTCGGCTAATTCACATCGACTGAGAGGAAGCAGGAAAAGGGGGGATAGAGATATAAAGAGGGAGAAGGGAAAAGAGGGAAGAAAGCGTTTCAATGTTAGCTAGAGGAGATCTTCCTGGATGTGTCTTCAGGGCCCTCTCTGGAGATAGTGAGCAGGGAGAAGAGAACCCTTTCTTCCCTCATTTCCCTTCTCCCTGCTCACTCTCTCACAAGAGGGCCCCGAAGACGCATCCAGGAAGATCTCCTCTAGCTAAAATTGAAAGTCAACCTCCCGTCTCCCTTACCTGAACAAACATAACCACACACTACAACTAAGTTCAAAACAATTTGCACATTCAAACCGTGCTCCAATGTAGTCATGCAGGAGTGCTTTAGGTAGTGTATCAGAGGAGTTACTGTGGGTCGGCATGCTGGTGCAAAGCCCATTGGCTGTTTTTTAGCAGAGTAGGAGAGATTCCCTTATGTTCATCCAGCACATGCACAACTGAGGCTGCATCAGCTGCTCAGTACTCCGAGGTGTGTGTGTGTGTGTGTGTGTGTGTGTGTGTGTGTGTGTGTGTGTGTGTGTGTGTGTGTGTGTGTGTGTGTGTGTGTGTGTGTGTGTGTGTGTGTGTGTGTGTGTGTGTGTGTGTGTGTGTGTCTGAGAATGCATTTGAGTTATGTATAGGACTGGGAGGAAGACAGAGAGTGAATGTATTTATGATGTGGTTGTAGAAGACATTCCCCCAATCCTGCTGTGTCTTTGCACACATGATAGCATCTCCACTGTTGTTACAGACGGAGTGAGATCAAATATTCCTAGGTCTGGAGATCGAAAGATAGGTTGTATCAGGAAAGCAGAGCAGAGGAGCGAGATAGAAGGGAATGAGGAAAGTAGGCAGAGTGAGTACTGCTAGGAACATCTGCTGTGCAGGTGTATGTACCTGGGCAGGGTTCTATGTAATGTACCTGGGCAGGGTTCTATGTAATGTACCTGGGTGGGGTTCTCTGTAATGTGCCTGGGCAGGGTTCTCTGTAATGTGCCTGGGCAGGGTTCTCTGTAATGTACCTGGGTGGGGTTCTCTGTAATGTGCCTGGGCGGGGTTCTCTGTAATGTACCTGGGTGGGGTTCTCTGTAATGTGCCTGGGCAGGGTTCTCTGTAATGTGCCTGGGCAGGGTTCTCTGTAATGTGCCTGGGCGGGGTTCTCTGTAATGTGCCTGGGCGGGGTTCTCTGTAATGTGCCTGGGCAGGGTTCTCTGTAATGTGCCTGGGCAGGGTTCTCTGTAATGTGCCTGGGCAGGGTTCTCTGTAATGTGCCTGGGCAGGGTTCTCTGTAATGTGCCTGGGCAGGGTTTTGCACGCCATATCCGATCAGAAGATAAAACACCTGCATATATCACCCATTGTTACTTAGGGCAGCCTCTGAATGTCTTCTCTAGCCAAGTCATTCTCCATGTCTTTCAGCCTCTGAGATTCCTGAGAGCTGCTGTGATTTCTTGTTTCTGTGAAACAGCCAGCCTGGTGCGTTGCTTGTTTGTTGCATTCTTGTGTCTCTAGAGGCTGGGGAAGGAGTGGAATGTACTGGCATGCAGCGGGTACACTGGAGGCTTGAAAACAGGATGTTACCAACCACAGGTTGGCGTGGTAGGTGGGTAGATGCCCAATGCCACTGAGGGTCAATAGGTTGTCAGCAGTGTGAATACAGGGCAGTATAACCCAGGGCTGTTGACTGGTTTCCTGGGCAATATTGACTAGTTGATATAGAGGTGCAGTTACCAAGTTGATTGTAACATTAACAATGGAGCAACTGTAAACCACTTTGTGGTGTAACAGAGTAATGTAGAGTTTGCAATTTCCAGTTTCCCACTCAGATTTACAAGATGAAATTCCTTCCACATACTGCATGACTGTTTTTGGTCTTATTTCAGTGGTTTGTGATCCGGTCTTCAATCTAAGTGCCAGTGGTTTATTGAGCATCACATATATAGCAGTACAGTCCTTTTCAGATGTGTTTCTTTCCAGAGACTAGCAGTATGGATGTGTAAAAACAGAGCACCCACAAATAGAAACAGAGGCTAGAGGAGGAGAGGGCCTTTGAAGGGACAGTTGTGAGTCTGAGCGTGCTGCCTGCTGAGGTCAGAGAGAAGGTGTGGGCATTGTTTGAGGGTTTTAAGAATGCTTGCTGGTTTTGACAGCTGTTTACAGTCCATTTTTGGATTCTGAATGGAATGTGTACGTATGTACACTACAGTACGCCTACCACAAGGATGACTCAGCTCATATTGATGGTGACATCATACTGTCTCATGATCCAGCTCAGTGTTTACACTGTCACACATACATGAAATAGCAGACTGTAAGGGAATAGGCAGCAGCAGGTGGTACAGAAGACAAGAATAGAATGCTGCCAAAATGACAAAGGAGCATGGAACTAATGAGAAGTTTCAACAGTAAACATCCCTTTACTTGTTACCTGTTCCCAAACACGGGGGGAGGATCGCCTATATTAATGATGCCGTCTGCATGTGATGGGAAAAAAGCTGCCCTCAATTTGAAAGGGTAATCCAAGACAATGTCCCACTGATCAGTACACACTTCCATACACACACACAGGTACGTGGCCTACTGATCAGTACACACTTCCATACACACACAGGTACGTGGCCTACTGATCAGTACACACTTCCATACACACACAGGTACGTGGCCTACTGATCAGTACACACTTCCATACACACACAGGTACGTGGCCTACTGATCAGTACACACTTCCATACACACACAGGTACGTGGCCTACTGATCAGTACACACTTCCATACACACACAGGTACGTGGCCTACTGATCAGTACACACTTCCATACACACACAGGTACGTGGCCTACTGATCAGTACACACTTCCATACACACACAGGTACGTGGCCTACTGATCAGTACACACTTCCATACACACACAGGTACGTGGCCTACTGATCAGTACACACTTCCATACACACACAGGTACGTGGCCTACTGATCAGTACACACTTCCATACACACACAGGTACGTGGCCTACTGATCAGTACACACTTCCATACACACACAGGTACGTGGCCTACTGATCAGTACACACTTCCATACACACACACAGGTACGTGGCCTACTGATCAGTACACACTTCCATACACACACAGGTACGTGGCCTACTGATCAGTACACACTTCCATACACACACAGGTACGTGGCCTACTGATCAGTACACACTTCCATACACACACAGGTACGTGGCCTACTGATCAGTACACACTTCCATACACACACAGGTACGTGGCCTACTGATCAGTACACACTTCCATACACACACAGGTACGTGGCCTACTGATCAGTACACACTTCCATACACACACAGGTACGTGGCCTACTGATCAGTACACACTTCCATACACACACAGGTACGTGGCCTACTGATCAGTACACACTTCCATACACACACAGGTACGTGGCCTACTGATCAGTACACACTTCCATACACACACAGGTACGTGGCCTACTGATCAGTACACACTTCCATACACACACAGGTACGTGGCCTACTGATCAGTACACACTTCCATACACACACACAGGTACGTGGCCTACTGATCAGTACACACTTCCATACACACACAGGTACGTGGCCTACTGATCAGTACACACTTCCATACACACACAGGTACGTGGCCTACTGATCAGTACACACTTCCATACACACACAGGTACGTGGCCTACTGATCAGTACACACTTCCATACACACACAGGTACGTGGCCTACTGATCAGTACACACTTCCATACACACACAGGTACGTGGCCTACTGATCAGTACACACTTCCATACACACACAGGTACGTGGCCTACTGATCAGTACACACTTCCATACACACACACAGGTACGTGGCCTACTGATCAGTACACACTTCCATACACACACAGGTACGTGGCCTACTGATCAGTACACACTTCCATACACACACAGGTACGTGGCCTACTGATCAGTACACACTTCCATACACACACACAGGTACGTGGCCTACTGATCAGTACACACTTCCATACACACACAGGTACGTGGCCTACTGATCAGTACACACTTCCATACACACACAGGTACGTGGCCTACTGATCAGTACACACTTCCATACACACACAGGTACGTGGCCTACTGATCAGTACACACTTCCATACACACACAGGTACGTGGCCTACTGATCAGTACACACTTCCATACACACACAGGTACGTGGCCTACTGATCAGTACACACTTCCATACACACACAGGTACGTGGCCTACTGATCAGTACACACTTCCATACACACACAGGTACGTGGCCTACTGATCAGTACACACTTCCATACACACACAGGTACGTGGCCTACTGATCAGTACACACTTCCATACACACACACAGGTACGTGGCCTACTGATCAGTACACACTTCCATACACACACACAGGTACGTGGCCTACTGATCAGTACACACTTCCATACACACACAGGTACGTGGCCTACTGATCAGTACACACTTCCATACACACACAGGTACGTGGCCTACTGATCAGTACACACTTCCATACACACACAGGTACGTGGCCTACTGATCAGTACACACTTCCATACACACACACAGGTACGTGGCCTACTGATCAGTACACACTTCCATACACACACAGGTACGTGGCCTACTGATCAGTACACACTTCCATACACACACACAGGTACGTGGCCTACTGATCAGTACACACTTCCATACACACACAGGTACGTGGCCTACTGATCAGTACACACTTCCATACACACACAGGTACGTGGCCTACTGATCAGTACACACTTCCATACACACACAGGTACGTGGCCTACTGATCAGTACACACTTCCATACACACACAGGTACGTGGCCTACTGATCAGTACACACTTCCATACACGCACACAGGTACGTGGCCTACTGATCAGTACACACTTCCATACACACACAGGTACGTGGCCTACTGATCAGTACACACTTCCATACACGCACACAGGTACGTGGCCTACTGATCAGTACACACTTCCATACACACACACAGGTACGTGGCCTACTGATCAGTACACACTTCCATACACACACAGGTACGTGGCCTACTGATCAGTACACACTTCCATACACACACAGGTACGTGGCCTACTGATCAGTACACACTTCCATACACACACAGGTACGTGGCCTACTGATCAGTACACACTTCCATACACACACAGGTACGTGGCCTACTGATCAGTACACACTTCCATACACACACAGATACGTGGCCTACTGATCAGTACACACTTCCATACACACACAGGTACGTGGCCTACTGATCAGTACACACTTCCATACACACACAGGTACGTGGCCTACTGATCAGTACACACTTCCATACACACACAGGTACGTGGCCTACTGATCAGTACACACTTCCATACCATACACACACAGGTACGTGGCCTACTGATCAGTACACACTTCCATACACACACAGGTACGTGGCCTACTGATCAGTACACACTTCCATACACACACAGGTACGTGGCCTACTGATCAGTACACACTTCCATACACACACAGGTACGTGGCCTACTGATCAGTACACACTTCCATACACACACAGGTACGTGGCCTACTGATCAGTACACACTTCCATACACACACAGGTACGTGGCCTACTGATCAGTACACACTTCCATACACACACAGGTACGTGGCCTACTGATCAGTACACACTTCCATATACACACACAGGTACGTGGCCTACTGATCAGTACACACTTCCATACACACACACAGGTACGTGGCCTACTGATCAGTACACACTTCCATACACACACACAGGTACGTGGCCTACTGATCAGTACACACTTCCATACACACACACAGGTACGTGGCCTACTGATCAGTACACACTTCCATACACACACACAGGTACGTGGCCTACTGATCAGTACACACTTCCATACACACACACAGGTACGTGGCCTACTGATCAGTACACACTTCCATACACACACACAGGTACGTGGCCTACTGATCAGTACACACTTCCATACACACAGGTACGTGGCCTACTGCTGATCCGGCCTCCTGTGCAGCACGTGATTGCTGATCTGCTGCTCCGCTAACAAACTATGTTGTCTTTCAATCAGAATAGAAGCGTGTTTGTGTGTTGATACTGTGTTGCCTGTATTCGTTTAGTTAGGCTATGCTGAGGCTCCTTTCTAGAAGGTAGTGGGAAGACTCATTGTTGCTGTTTATATGCGATGGAAACAGTGGGGTGTTTTTCTTTACCTTGTGACCAGGGCTGTATCCACGTAGCATCACAGAGTAGAAAATTGGTTGTAAGTGCTGAGAATGGAGTCATTTTACTCCTACTTGTATGAGTCTAAATAAAAGCTATGTATGAAGCCTCTTTAGTCATGAGAGGAAACCTCGTTAGGAAACCTCATGAGCTTAACCAGTTAAGAGTTACCAGCAGGTGTCTTGAAAAAGGCAGCAAGACAGTGGTTTCTGCGCTATAGACAGGTGATGTTTTGATATTTCTATATGATCGACCCATAAATAATCTACACCTACACGCAACAGTATCTCTTTAGCTTTTGACAACGGTTTAACGAGGCCTAATTCACATGATAGCTACTTATAACCACTAGGTTAATAAATGATCACTTTTTATTATTTCAATGATTTAATGAGCCTACATCCTGTTATTTCAAGGTGTCCATTTGGAGAGCGATATCCCATTGTTATAAAAGATGCCTACATCCTGTTATTTCAAGGTGTCCATTTGGAGAGCGATATCCCATTGTTATAAAAGATGCCTACATCCTGTTATTTCAAGGTGTCCATTTGGAGAGCGATATCCCATTGTTATAAAAGATGCCTACATCCTGTTATTTCAAGGTGTCCATTTGGAGAGCGATATCCCATTGTTATAAAAGATGCCTACATCCTGTTATTTCAAGGTGTCCATTTGGAGAGCGATATCCCATTGTTATAAAAGATTCCTACATCCTGTTATTTCAAGGTGTCCATTTGGAGAGCGATATCCCATTGTTATAAAAGATGCCTACATCCTGTTATTTCAAGGTGTCCATTTGGAGAGCGATATCCCATTGTTATAAAAGATGCCTACATCCTGTTATTTCAAGTTGTCCATTTGGAGAGCGATATCCCATTGTTATAAAAGATGCCTACATCCTGTTATTTCAAGGTGTCCATTTGGAGAGCGATATCCCATTGTTATAAAAGATGCCTACATCCTGTTATTTCAAGGTGTCCATTTGGAGAGCGATATCCCATTGTTAAAAAGATGCCTACATCCTGTTATTTCAAGGTGTCCATTTGGAGAGCGATATCCCATTGTTATAAAAGATGCCTACATCCTGTTATTTCAAGGTGTCCATTTGGAGAGCGATATCCCATTGTTATAAAAGATGCCTACATCCTGTTATTTCAAGGTGTCCATTTGGAGAGCGATATCCCATTGTTATAAAAGATGCCTACATCCTGTTATTTCAAGGTGTCCATTTGGAGAGCGATATCCCATTGTTATAAAAGATGCCTACATCCTGTTATTTCAAGGTGTCCATTTGGAGAGCGATATCCCATTGTTATAAAAGATGCCTACATCCTGTTATTTCAAGGTGTCCATTTGGAGAGCGATATCCCATTGTTATAAAAGATGCCTACATCCTGTTATTTCAAGGTGTCCATTTGGAGAGCGATATCCCATTGTTATAAAAGATGCCTACATCCTGTTATTTCAAGGTGTCCATTTGGAGAGCGATATCCCATTGTTATAAAAGATGCCTACATCCTGTTATTTCAAGGTGTCCATTTGGAGAGCGATATCCCATTGTTATAAAAGATGCCTACATCCTGTTATTTCAAGGTGTCCATTTGGAGAGCGATATCCCATTGTTATAAAAGATGCCTACATCCTGTTATTTCAAGGTGTCCATTTGGAGAGCGATATCCCATTGTTATAAAAGATGCCTACATCCTGTTATTTCAAGGTGTCCATTTGGAGAGCGATATCCCATTGTTATAAAAGATGCCTACATCCTGTTATTTCAAGGTGTCCATTTGGAGAGCGATATCCCATTGTTATAAAAGATGCCTACATCCTGTTATTTCAAGTTGTCCATTTGGAGAGCGATATCCCATTGTTATAAAAGATGCCTACATCCTGTTATTTCAAGGTGTCCATTTGGAGAGCGATATCCCATTGTTATAAAAGATGCCTACATCCTGTTATTTCAAGGTGTCCATTTGGAGAGCGATATCCCATTGTTATAAAAGATGCCTACATCCTGTTATTTCAAGGTGTCCATTTGGAGAGCGATATCCCATTGTTATAAAAGATGCCTACATCCTGTTATTTCAAGGTGTCCATTTGGAGAGCGATATCCCATTGTTATAAAAGATGCCTACATCCTGTTATTTCAAGTTGTCCATTTGGAGAGCGATATCCCATTGTTATAAAAGATGCCTACATCCTGTTATTTCAAGGTGTCCATTTGGAGAGCGATATCCCATTGTTATAAAAGATGCCTACATCCTGTTATTTCAAGGTGTCCATTTGGAGAGCGATATCCCATTGTTAAACAAGATGCCTACATCCTGTTATTTCAAGTTGTCCATTTGGAGAGCGATATCCCATTGTTATAAAAGATGCCTACATCCTGTTATTTCAAGGTGTCCATTTGGAGAGCGATATCCCATTGTTATAAAAGATGCCTACATCCTGTTATTTCAAGGTGTCCATTTGGAGAGCGATATCCCATTGTTATAAAAGATGCCTACATCCTGTTATTTCAAGGTGTCCATTTGGAGAGCGATATCCCATTGTTATAAAAGATGCCTACATCCTGTTATTTCAAGGTGTCCATTTGGAGAGCGATATCCCATTGTTATAAAAGATGCCTACATCCTGTTATTTCAAGGTGTCCATTTGGAGAGCGATATCCCATTGTTATAAAAGATGCCTACATCCTGTTATTTCAAGGTGTCCATTTGGAGAGCGATATCCCATTGTTATAAAAGATTCCTACATCCTGTTATTTCAAGGTGTCCATTTGGAGAGCGATATCCCATTGTTATAAAAGATGCCTACATCCTGTTATTTCAAGGTGTCCATTTGGAGAGCGATATCCCATTGTTATAAAAGATGCCTACATCCTGTTATTTCAAGTTGTCCATTTGGAGAGCGATATCCCATTGTTATAAAAGATGCCTACATCCTGTTATTTCAAGGTGTCCATTTGGAGAGCGATATCCCATTGTTATAAAAGATGCCTACATCCTGTTATTTCAAGGTGTCCATTTGGAGAGCAATATCCCATTGTTATAAAAGATGCCTACATCCTGTTATTTCAAGGTGTCCATTTGGAGAGCGATATCCCATTGTTAAACAAGATGCCTACATCCTGTTATTTCAAGGTGTCCATTTGGAGAGCGATATCCCATTGTTATAAAAGATGCCTACATCCTGTTATTTCAAGGTGTCCATTTGGAGAGCGATATCCCATTGTTATAAAAGATGCCTACATCCTGTTATTTCAAGGTGTCCATTTGGAGAGCGATATCCCATTGTTATAAAAGATGCCTACATCCTGTTATTTCAAGGTGTCCATTTGGAGAGCGATATCCCATTGTTATAAAAGATGCCTACATCCTGTTATTTCAAGGTGTCCATTTGGAGAGCGATATCCCATTGTTATAAAAGATGCCTACATCCTGTTATTTCAAGGTGTCCATTTGGAGAGCGATATCCCATTGTTATAAAAGATGCCTACATCCTGTTATTTCAAGGTGTCCATTTGGAGAGCGATATCCCATTGTTATAAAAGATGCCTACATCCTGTTATTTCAAGGTGTCCATTTGGAGAGCGATATCCCATTGTTATAAAAGATGCCTACATCCTGTTATTTCAAGTTGTCCATTTGGAGAGCGATATCCCATTGTTATAAAAGATGCCTACATCCTGTTATTTCAAGGTGTCCATTTGGAGAGCGATATCCCATTGTTATAAAAGATGCCTACATCCTGTTATTTCAAGGTGTCCATTTGGAGAGCGATATCCCATTGTTATAAAAGATGCCTACATCCTGTTATTTCAAGGTGTCCATTTGGAGAGCGATATCCCATTGTTATAAAAGATGCCTACATCCTGTTATTTCAAGGTGTCCATTTGGAGAGCGATATCCCATTGTTATAAAAGATGCCTACATCCTGTTATTTCAAGTTGTCCATTTGGAGAGCGATATCCCATTGTTATAAAAGATGCCTACATCCTGTTATTTCAAGGTGTCCATTTGGAGAGCGATATCCCATTGTTATAAAAGATGCCTACATCCTGTTATTTCAAGGTGTCCATTTGGAGAGCGATATCCCATTGTTAAACAAGATGCCTACATCCTGTTATTTCAAGTTGTCCATTTGGAGAGCGATATCCCATTGTTATAAAAGATGCCTACATCCTGTTATTTCAAGGTGTCCATTTGGAGAGCGATATCCCATTGTTATAAAAGATGCCTACATCCTGTTATTTCAAGGTGTCCATTTGGAGAGCGATATCCCATTGTTATAAAAGATGCCTACATCCTGTTATTTCAAGGTGTCCATTTGGAGAGCGATATCCCATTGTTATAAAAGATGCCTACATCCTGTTATTTCAAGGTGTCCATTTGGAGAGCGATATCCCATTGTTATAAAAGATGCCTACATCCTGTTATTTCAAGGTGTCCATTTGGAGAGCGATATCCCATTGTTATAAAAGATGCCTACATCCTGTTATTTCAAGGTGTCCATTTGGAGAGCGATATCCCATTGTTATAAAAGATTCCTACATCCTGTTATTTCAAGGTGTCCATTTGGAGAGCGATATCCCATTGTTATAAAAGATGCCTACATCCTGTTATTTCAAGGTGTCCATTTGGAGAGCGATATCCCATTGTTATAAAAGATGCCTACATCCTGTTATTTCAAGTTGTCCATTTGGAGAGCGATATCCCATTGTTATAAAAGATGCCTACATCCTGTTATTTCAAGGTGTCCATTTGGAGAGCGATATCCCATTGTTATAAAAGATGCCTACATCCTGTTATTTCAAGGTGTCCATTTGGAGAGCAATATCCCATTGTTATAAAAGATGCCTACATCCTGTTATTTCAAGGTGTCCATTTGGAGAGCGATATCCCATTGTTAAACAAGATGCCTACATCCTGTTATTTCAAGGTGTCCATTTGGAGAGCGATATCCCATTGTTATAAAAGATGCCTACATCCTGTTATTTCAAGGTGTCCATTTGGAGAGCGATATCCCATTGTTATAAAAGATGCCTACATCCTGTTATTTCAAGGTGTCCATTTGGAGAGCGATATCCCATTGTTATAAAAGATGCCTACATCCTGTTATTTCAAGGTGTCCATTTGGAGAGCGATATCCCATTGTTATAAAAGATGCCTACATCCTGTTATTTCAAGGTGTCCATTTGGAGAGCGATATCCCATTGTTATAAAAGATGCCTACATCCTGTTATTTCAAGGTGTCCATTTGGAGAGCGATATCCCATTGTTATAAAAGATGCCTACATCCTGTTATTTCAAGGTGTCCATTTGGAGAGCGATATCCCATTGTTATAAAAGATGCCTACATCCTGTTATTTCAAGGTGTCCATTTGGAGAGCGATATCCCATTGTTATAAAAGATGCCTACATCCTGTTATTTCAAGGTGTCCATTTGGAGAGCGATATCCCATTGTTATAAAAGATGCCTACATCCTGTTATTTCAAGGTGTCCATTTGGAGAGCGATATCCCATTGTTATAAAAGATGCCTACATCCTGTTATTTCAAGGTGTCCATTTGGAGAGCGATATCCCATTGTTATAAAAGATGCCTACATCCTGTTATTTCAAGGTGTCCATTTGGAGCGATATCCCATTGTTATAAAAGATGCCTACATCCTGTTATTTCAAGTTGTCCATTTGGAGAGCGATATCCCATTGTTATAAAAGATGCCTACATCCTGTTATTTCAAGGTGTCCATTTGGAGAGCGATATCCCATTGTTATAAAAGATGCCTACATCCTGTTATTTCAAGGTGTCCATTTGGAGAGCGATATCCCATTGTTATAAAAGATGCCTACATCCTGTTATTTCAAGGTGTCCATTTGGAGAGCGATATCCCATTGTTATAAAAGATGCCTACATCCTGTTATTTCAAGGTGTCCATTTGGAGAGCGATATCCCATTGTTATAAAAGATGCCTACATCCTGTTATTTCAAGTTGTCCATTTGGAGAGCGATATCCCATTGTTATAAAAGATGCCTACATCCTGTTATTTCAAGGTGTCCATTTGGAGAGCGATATCCCATTGTTATAAAAGATGCCTACATCCTGTTATTTCAAGGTGTCCATTTGGAGAGCGATATCCCATTGTTAAACAAGATGCCTACATCCTGTTATTTCAAGTTGTCCATTTGGAGAGCGATATCCCATTGTTATAAAAGATGCCTACATCCTGTTATTTCAAGGTGTCCATTTGGAGAGCGATATCCCATTGTTATAAAAGATGCCTACATCCTGTTATTTCAAGGTGTCCATTTGGAGAGCGATATCCCATTGTTATAAAAGATGCCTACATCCTGTTATTTCAAGGTGTCCATTTGGAGAGCGATATCCCATTGTTATAAAAGATGCCTACATCCTGTTATTTCAAGGTGTCCATTTGGAGAGCGATATCCCATTGTTATAAAAGATGCCTACATCCTGTTATTTCAAGGTGTCCATTTGGAGAGCGATATCCCATTGTTATAAAAGATGCCTACATCCTGTTATTTCAAGGTGTCCATTTGGAGAGCGATATCCCATTGTTATAAAAGATGCCTACATCCTGTTATTTCAAGGTGTCCATTTGGAGAGCGATATCCCATTGTTATAAAAGATGCCTACATCCTGTTATTTCAAGGTGTCCATTTGGAGAGCGATATCCCATTGTTATAAAAGATGCCTACATCCTGTTATTTCAAGGTGTCCATTTGGAGAGCGATATCCCATTGTTATAAAAGATGCCTACATCCTGTTATTTCAAGGTGTCCATTTGGAGAGCGATATCCCATTGTTATAAAAGATGCCTACATCCTGTTATTTCAAGTTGTCCATTTGGAGAGCGATATCCCATTGTTATAAAAGATGCCTACATCCTGTTATTTCAAGGTGTCCATTTGGAGAGCGATATCCCATTGTTATAAAAGATGCCTACATCCTGTTATTTCAAGGTGTCCATTTGGAGAGCGATATCCCATTGTTAAACAAGATGCCTACATCCTGTTATTTCAAGTTGTCCATTTGGAGAGCGATATCCCATTGTTATAAAAGATGCCTACATCCTGTTATTTCAAGGTGTCCATTTGGAGAGCGATATCCCATTGTTAAAAAAGATGCCTACATCCTGTTATTTCAAGTTGTCCATTTGGAGAGCGATATCCCATTGTTAAAAAAGATGCCTACATCCTGTTATTTCAAGTTGTCCATTTGGAGAGCGATATCCCATTGTTAAAAAAGATGCATACATCCTGTTATTGAACACATTTTAGGCCAATGTTAACTTTGATTGTGTTTGGTAAAAAATGATAGACCTTTCAAATGTTTTATACAATATTATCAGCAAGTGACTTGATGCCTAGCCCACTGTGCCAAAGCACGGGAGTGACAAGTGTGATTATTATCAGAATTCCTCTTAACAACCAATATAATATATGATTCATATGCCTATCACATTATTCAAAATATCAGAATTGGTCCAGAAATATATATATTAGGCACGCCAACAAATCAGACACGAATTAAGAGTAGTCAAAGTGATTGTGTCAGTCAGAAATGATATCAAATGTTTTACCATTGCAACAGTCACATTCACCATGGTGTCTCGAAAGTGTGCTATACATTTCACATTTCATTAAAACAATGGCAATGAGCGTCTTCACTATCTTTCCTTTGTAGTACCTCAAACTGTCGTGATTACCAGCTGAGATAAACTTTTCTGAGTTGATTTTACTCCCGGCTCAGAGTTTGTCTGAGCAATATCTTAAGATGATCCTAGAACCTACTCTGAGCTGGGAGGTTTCTTTTGTCTGGAAGGGGCAATCTGGAGTTGCTACATCCATTTTTAGAATGTACCCATTAATGCTTGAGAAACACAACTTATATCTCGTGAAACACAATATATCCTCAAAACATGGTTAGAACTATAATGTTGATTTCAGGGATGGTCAGTCCTTGCATCCATAGCTCTGCCTATGAATTTGAGTGGTTGTACATCTCCAGCCCCATCCCTCAGCTTTTTACCGAGCAGGGATGTCACTATCATTTTTTTCAACTTCTGATTGCCACTTTAAAATAGGTTTGAACAGGATTCCTAGGAACTTTGCTGAGATGCTTTGTGGATACAGGCCCTGACCAGGAAAAAACTTCATATAACTCCTGGATCATATATGATCTTTATTTGGAGAACATTTGAACATTGATGAACAACAGAGCTCAGCTGTTGGAATGTTGCGACAGGAATAGTTTATTCTTGGAGCAGCGCTGCAATGCGGCCAGTGGCCAGACGTTGTAAGGGGATCCAGGAGATGTGGTGCCAAAGAGATGCCTCCGCAGTACTCTGATCTGCTTCCTGCTGGCAGCATCAGGTGTCCATCACTCAAACCCCCTACCCTGGAGGACGGGGGCTCGCTGGTGCTGGTTCTGCCAGGCCATGCTTTCCATTCCACTGCCTGGCCTGCTCACTCTGGAATAATGTGAAAGCATGCCTGGGCCAGCATGACAGCCAGAGTAGGACAATGAGCTCAGAGTGGGACCCGTGTTCATGGTGATGAGCGTTTTCATAATCTAGAATGAAGGAGACCAGAACAATGAGGGTGAGGAAGAAACAACCCACCAGCATGGCTGGTGTCAGGGCAAGAGGGAGTAGTAGTGCCTGTGTGCCCCGAAGGCAGGACTCTCCCAGTCAGATTTATGTGATGTGACGGAACAGTTACTAAGTTATTGGACCATTGCTGTCTGTCTGATTAGAGCGTGAAATCAGCTAGCTGTTTCCTCAAAGGAATCCAGACAGCTAAATAGTGCTAAACTCAGCACTACTTATCCCAGCTGTGGTGGGTTCTCACTCAATACAGAGTAGTGCCAACTGGTCCTAAACAATAGAAAAAAGGCTAACAGTGCTGCAGAAAAATGCATGACATTTTTAGTATTTGTATATATGGTGCGAAATAAGCGACTAGATTTCAGCAGCCATACAACACCTGCAGACAGCCAGTCAGTCAGTGAGATCTGTTATTCTGTAATAACCTGCCATTGTGACGTATAAGCTAGTCAATAAGCTGTTCCACTCTGCAATAACACAGCATTATGAAGTGCAAACTCACAACCAATAAGCTGTTACACTGCAATAACACAGTACGGAGGTGTAACTCCACTGTCAATAAGCTATCATATTCTGCAATAGCATGTCTGTCTGAACTATAGACAAGAAGGCATTGTATCAAAATGGAGGCAAACTAAACCAGTTCAAATGCCCTTTTCACCCTATGTTATTTGAAAGAGGCAGCATAATCTGCTTATGGCTGAGCAGAGAGACAGATGTTGACTCCTTACCCATAGATACTTAATACACACCTCTCTGTGTAGCTTTCCTTGGGTGACCAACCCCCCCCCCCCAGGTCCTGAGGACAGGGACACAGTGACTTCTCTGGGGACACCCTCCCAGGTTAGCATGGATGGCAGCACAGAGGGATCTGTCACTATAGGCTAGACAAGGGCAGGAGGCAAATTGATGGGTCTCTCTGTGTCTCTGTCTCTTTCTCTCTCACACTCCCACTCTCTCAACCCCTTTGCTCCTTGTCCTCTGTGTGTGAGAGTCAGAGAGGCTCTTGAGGAAGTGGGGTAAAGCAGCATTTCTATAGGATCCAGTGGGAGAGGTTTGAGATGTCTGAGAGGATCAGCAGTGTCTATGCCTGAAGGCTGCAGACGTCTAGCTGTATTATAGTTATTTCCAATTCTAGTAGAGTCATGAATACTATAAGCCCATCTCTCCACTGCTGGCTTCACTTCAATGTCCTCCCCTAAGGCCCAGTGCTACTGAACTCACCCACCTCAGCCCTTCTCAGTGTTTCAATCTAGTGACTGCCTTGTTGTCTTGACATGCAGCAATCTCACCTTTATAATACCAGCTTTGCTGCAAATAATGATTGTGTTAAACTCAACATGCTCAAGGATATGTGAGATGTCAGCAGTTATTCAGAAGTGAATTGACCTCCTGACGCTGGTTATTAACAGGAATTTACTCTCTCCTGTGCTGCAGTAACGTAATGCAGTGTATAACATGAGTCAGGTGATTCATGATGTAGCCTACAGAGATCACATGATCTAGCGAGGTGGGTTATTGATTCATTTGATATAGTGAGGAAAGCACAGGGGGAATACGTTGCTAGGAGATCAGAGCAGTTTGTTCTGGAATGTGTTGGAGCCTCCCACAACCCCTCACCATAGGGCAAAGATTTTCCAAGTTGTCTGTGTATATTACAGGCATATAGGTATACCTAGAAATGTGTACATTTTTTTTGTGTGTGTTTGTTCTTTCCTTTGTAAGATAAGTGGGAGTATAGATGGTACAGGACCTGGTGAAGGGATGGTTTCAATGGTTCCTCCTTACATCGGCACTAATGCAGGCACACACACACACTTAGACATTTACACTAGGGAGACAGTATCCCTGTAGCTAGCCACTCTGCACATTAGCCTCGGATCTCACTCACCATTAGACCACATTATAGCCCAGTTGGTCAATAATACAGCTCAGCCCAGTAGAAGAACTCATAGACCACACAGACCCCTGGGCTAGCAATGCTTACACTGTGTACCGATACAACCACACAGACCCCTGGGCTAGCAATGCTTACACTGTGTACCGATACAACCACACAGACCCCTGGGCTAGCAATGCTTACACTGTGTACCGATACAACCACACAGACCCCTGGGCTAGCAATGCTTACACTGTGTACCGATACAACCACACAGACCCCTGGGCTAGCAATGCTTACACTGTGTACCGATACAACCACACAGACCCCTGGGCTAGCAATGCTTACACTGTGTACCGATACAACCACACAGGCCCCTGGGCTAGCAATGCTTACACTGTGTACCGATACAACCACACAGACCCCTGGGCTAGCAATGCTTACACTGTGTACCGATACAACCACACAGACCCCTGGGCTAGCAATGCTTACACTGTGTACCGATACAACCACACAGACCCCTGGGCTAGCAATGCTTACACTGTGTACCGATACAACCACACAGACCCCTGGGCTAGCAATGCTTACACTGTGTACCGATACAACCACACAGGCCCCTGGGCTAGCAATGCTTACACTGTGTACCGATACAACCACACAGGCCCCTGGGCTAGCAATGCTTACACTGTGTACCGATACAACCACACAGACCCCTGGGCTAGCAATGCTTACACTGTGTACCGATACAACCACACAGGCCCCTGGGCTAGCAATGCTTACACTGTGTACCGATACAACCACACAGACCCCTGGGCTAGCAATGCTTACACTGTGTACCGATACAACCACACAGACCCCTGGGCTAGCAATGCTTACACTGTGTACCGATACAACCACACAGACCCCTGGGCTAGCAATGCTTACACTGTGTACCGATACAACCACACAGGCCCCTGGGCTAGCAATGCTTACACTGTGTACCGATACAACCACACAGACTCGAAGGAGAGAAGGAGAGAGCGGGAAAGAGAAGTAGAAAAAGGGGAAATAGACATTTTACTCCAGATGGGTTATTTCTAGTAGCAGGCATTTCCCCCGTTCCTCTATAGACAGTAGCTGTGGTCTTGCCCTCAATCTCTGTTAACCTGCATGTCTGTGTGAGTTAGCTGTTATGTCAAGACTCATTTACAGACCATTGTAATGAACTCTGGCATTCTCTCTGTGGGGATATTGTGCACAGTGCAGAGGAAGCATCATTCAGAAGGTATTGCAGTGCTCCCTGTACTGCAGACTCTTTAAAAAACGTTTTATTGACACCTACTATAGATCATTGAGCAGACCCAACCCTCCTGGTCTGTAACCCTGGGCCCCATCCCTCCCTTCCTCCTGACCTAGCCCCGCACGTGCTCTCCGGTTGGGCTCACCCTCCAGCCCGCCTCCTCCAGCCTATGAGTGGGTTTAATAACAGAGGCTGCTCTGCTCTCTGTGGGGTCCAGACAATAAAACTAATGAAGGGGGACAGGGAGGGAGGCAGGGCTGACTACAGGAATACCTAGGATAGGTTAAGTAATCCCTCTCACCCCACCCCCCCTAAGTTTTAGATGCACTATTGTTAAGTGACTGTCCCACTGGATGTCATAAGGTGAATGCACCAATTTGTAAGTCGCTCTGGATAAGAGCGTCTGCTAAATGACTTAAATGTAAATGTAATGTAAATGTAAGCTCTGTGAGGACTGTGGAACAATCACAAACAGAACTACACAAACAGACCTACACAAACAAACACTTGAGTTAAACCCACCCAGGCACACAAACACTTGAGTTAAACCCACCCAGGCACACAAACATGTACAGTTGAAGACTGAAGTTTACATACACTTAGGTTGGAGTCATTAAAACTTGTTTTCAACCACTCCACAAATTTCTTGTTAACAAACTATAGTTTTGGCAAGTCAGTTAGGACATCTACTTTGTGCATGACACAAGTAATTTTTTCCAACAATTGTTTACAGACAGATTATTTCACTTATAATTCACTGTATCACAATTCCAGTGGGTCAGAAGTTTACATACACTAAGTTGACTGTGACTTTAAACAGCTTGGAAAATTCCAAAAATGATGTCATGGCTTTAGAAGCTTCTGATAGGCTAATTGACATAATTTGAATCAATTGGAGGTGTACCTGTGGATGTATTTCAAGGCCTACATTCAAACTCAGTGCCTCTTTGCTTGACATCATGGGAAAATCAAAATAAATCAGTTAGGACCTCAGAAAAAAAATTGTGGACCTCCACAAGTCTGGTTCATCCTTGGGAGCAATTTCCAAACACCTGAAGGTACCACGTTCATCTGTACAAACAATAGTACGCACGTATAAACACCATGGGACCACGCAGCCATCATACCGCTCAGAAAGGAGACACGTTCTATCTCCTAGAGTTGAACTTTCTTTGGTGCGAAAAGTGAAAAGCAATCCCAGAACAACAGCAAAGGACTGTGTGAAGATTCTGGAGGAAACCGGTACAAAAATATCTATATCCACAGTAAAACCTCTTCTATATCAACATAACCTGAAAGACCGCCCAGCAAGGAAGAAGCCACTGCTCCCAAACCGCCATAAGAAAATCCAGATTATGGTTTGCAACTGCACATGGGGACAAAGATCGTACTTTTTGCAGAAATGTCCCCTGGTCTGATGAAAAAAAAAATAGAACTGCTTGGCCACAATGACCATCATTATGTTTAGAGGAAAAAGGGGTAGGCTTGCAAGCCGAAGAACACCATCCCAACCGTGAAGCACAGGGGTGGCAGCATCATGTTGAGGGGGTGATTTGCTGCAGGAGGGACTGGTGCACTTCACAAAATAGATGGCATCATGAGGAAAGAAAATTATGTGGATATATTGAAGCGACATCTCAAGACATCAGTCAGGAAGATAAAGCTTGGTCGCAAATGAGTCTTCCAAATGCACAATGACCCCAAGCATACTTCCAAAGTTGTGGCAAAATGGCTTGAGGACAACAAAGTCTAGGTATTGGAGTGGCCATCACAAAGCCCTGACCTTAATCCTATAGAAAATGTGTGGGCAGAACTGAAAAAGCGTGTGCGAGCAAGGAGGCCTACAAACCTGACTCAGTTACAGCAGCTCTTTAAAAAAAATGTACCTTTATTTTACTAGGCAAGTCAGTTAAGAACAAATTCTTATTTTCAATGACAGCCTAGGAACAGTGGGTTAACTGCCTGTTCAGGGGCAGAACGACAGATTTGTACCTTGTCAGCTCGGGGATTCGAACTTGCAACCTTTCGATTACTAGTCCAACGCTCTAACCACTAGGCTACCCTGCCGCCCCTCTGTCAGGAGGACTGGGCCAAAATTCACCCAACGTATTGTGGGAAGCTTGTGAAAGGCTACTTGAAACGTTTGACCCAAGTTAAACAATTTAAAGGCAATGATACCAAATACTAATTGAGTGTATGTAAACTTCTGACCCACTGGAAATGTGGTGAAATAAATCAAAGCTGAAATAAAACATTCTCTACTATTATTCTGACATTTCACATTCTTAAAATAAAGTGGTGATCCTACCTGACCTAAGACTGGGAATTTTTACTAGGATTAAATAGAATTGTGAAAAACGGAGTTTAAATGTTAAGGTTAAGGCTAAGGTGTATGTAAACCTCCAACTTCAACTGTATGTTATTAACACAAACATACAGATAAATGTAAACTGTACCACACACACTTTCCATAACTGGCAAATGTTTATAGTATTGGCATATATACTGTATACACAGTGAATATACTGGGTTTTCTGTGTATTCTCCATGTTGGAAGAGCTTTTCTGTTGTGACCAGAAGATTGTTTTCACTTCATAGTGTTGAGGTCAGGGTTCACAGCTAGTCTGGCCAGGCTGTCACCCACTTGTTATGTCTCATGCCCTCTAGTTGAGCCTGGATATACATCAAATCCTAATTTTATCCATCCCTTCATACAACAGCCTGTGGCTTTGGTCAAATCTGTTTGTTGTCATCCATAAAACCTATTGGCAATTACTAGCCACGAGCTAAGTGTGCTTTTACCAGTGTTGAATGTTAGGATCATATCCACTGCATCCTCCATGATACACATTAGTCATACAGTGATCTCCCAAAGCTCTAACCAAACAGGGAAAAGCTCTCTTTCTTTTGCCATGGCCTCTCTAAGGTGTTGATAACTTCCTATGTTTCACTCTCTCAGCAGGCAGTGCTCCACATAACCACATCCAGACCTCTCCTCCGTGTCTTTCTGAGAAACAGGATCACACAGCACATCCTTCTCCGCAGTTTAAAAATAACTTTAAATATTCTCTCCTCCCCAGCAAGTGTCGCTTCACATTTAGAACAGAGCCCTGAGTGGTTCCTCCCTGTGCTGCTACCTGCCAGCTAGCACTAAAAAACAACACATTTAGTTTATTTCTGTCACACCAGAGAATGTGTCAGGTGGGTGTGATGATAGAGCTAGGCTGTCTTGTCTGTTTAATGTAAACAGTGGGGACTGAAGCAGTGATTCATCTGACTGGTATGCAATCTGATTCTGTTTCACAACCTCTGACCCCTCAGTAGGGGTTGACAGTTATGGAAATCCTCACTGTGTCCTTACACATACCCCACTACCCCTGCTCCATCTCTGACTGACTTTCTGTCGCTGGGGCAGGTTCTGAAGTACTGTTTTCCTGTTCCCAGCAATCTCTGCTCTCAATCAGCACAAGGTTGCTCTGTTGTCCAGACTTCTGGCAGTCTCTATGGGGGTGCCACAGGGTTAAATTCTTGGGCCGACTCTCTTCTCTGTATACATCAATGATGTCGCTCTTGCTGCTGGTGATTCTTTGATCCACCTATACGCAGACGACACCGTTCTGTATACCTCTGGCCCTTCTTTGGACACTGTGTTAACTAACCTCCAGACGAGCTTCAATGCCATACAACTCTCCTTCCGTGGCCTCCAACTGCTCTTAAATGGAAGTAAAACTAAATGCATGCTCTTCAACCGATCGCTACCTGCCCGCCCGTCCAGCAACACTACTCTGAACGGTTCTGCCTTAGAATATGTGGACAACTACAAATACCTACAGTTGTGGCCAAAAGTTTTAAGATTGACACAAATATTAATTTTCACAAAGTCTGCTGCCTCAGTTTGTATGATGGCAATTTGCATATACTCCAGAATGTTATGAAGAGTGATCAGATGAATTGCAATTAATTGCAAAGTCCCTCTATGCAAAGGAAGTGAAACCCCCCAAAAAAATTCCACTGCATTTCAGCCCTGCCACAAAAGGACCAGCTGACATGTCAGTGATACTCTCATTAACACAGGTGTGAGTGTTGACGAGGACAAGGCTGGAGATCACTCTGTCATGCTGATTGAGTTCGAATAACAGACTGGAAGCTTCAAAAGGAGGGTGGAGCTTGGAATCATTGTTCTTCCTCTGTCAATCATGGTTACCTGCAAGGAAACATGTGCCGTCATCATTGCTTTGCGCAAAAAGGGCTTCACAGGCAAGGATATTGCTGCCAGTAAGATTGCACCTAAATCAACCATTTATCGGAGCATCAAGAACTTCAAGGAAAACAGTTCAATTGTTGTGAAGAAAGCTTCAGGGCGCCCAAGAAAGTCCAGCAAGCGCCAGAACCATCTCCTAAAGTTGATTCAGCTGCAGGATCGGGGCACCACCAGTACAGAGCTTGCTCAGGAATGGCAGCAGGCAGGTGTGAGTGCATCTGCACGCACAGTGAGGTGAAGACTTTTGGAGGATGGCCTGGTGTCAAGAAGGGCAGCAAAGAAGCCACTTCTCTCCAGGAAAAATATAAGTGACCGACTGATATTCTGCAAAAGGTACAGGGATTGGACTGCTGAGGACTGGGGTAAAGTCATTTTCTCTGAATCCCCTTTCCGATTGTTTGGGGCATCTGGAAAAAAGCTTGTCCGGAGAAGACAAGGTGAGCGCTACCATCAGTCCTATGTCATGCCAACAGTAAAGCATGCTGAGACCATTCATGTGTGGGGTTGCTTCTCAGCCAAGGGAGTGGGCTCACTCACAATTTTGCCTAAGAACACAGCCATGAATAAAAAATGGTACCAACACATCCTCCGAGAGCAACTTCTCCCAACCATCCAGGAAAAGTTTGGTGACGAACAATTCCTTTTCCAGCATGATGGAGCACCTTGCCGTAAGGCAAAAGTGATAACTAAGTGGCTCGGGGAACAAAACATCAATATTTTGGGTCCATGGCCAGGAAACTCCCCAGACCATAATCCCATTGCGAACTTGTGGTCAATCTTCGAGAGGCAGGTGGACAAACAAAACCCCACAAATTCTGACAAACTCCAAACACTGATTATGCAAGAATGGGCTGCCATCAGTCAGGATGTGGCCCAGAAGTTAATTGACAGCATGCCAGGGCGGATTGCAGAGGTCTTGAAAAAGAAGGGTCAACACTGCAAATATTGACTCTTTGCATCAACTTCATGTAATTGTCAATAAAAGCCTTTGACACTTATGAAATGCTTGTAATTATACTTCAGTATTCCATAGTAACATCTGCCAAAAAATATCTAAAGACACTGAAGCAGCAAACTGGAAATTAATATTTGTGTCATTCTCAAATCTTTTGACCATGACTGTAGGTGTCTGGTAAGACTGTAAACTCTCCTTCCAGACTCACATTAAACATTTCCAATCCAAAATTAAATCTAGAATTGGTTTCCTATTTCACAACATAGCATCCTTCAGTCATGCTGCCAAACATACCCTTGTAAAACCGACCATCCTCCCGATCAAAATAGCCTCCAACACTCTACTCAACAACTTGGATGCAATCTATCACAGTGCCATCCGTTTTGTCACCAAAGCCCCATATACTACCCTGCCACTGTGACCTGTACGCTCTCGTTGGCTGGCCCTCGCTTCATACTCGTTGCCAAACCCACTGGCTCCATGTCATCTATAAGTCTTTGCTAGGTAAAGCCCCGCATTATCTCAGCTCACAGGTCACCATAGCAGCACCCACCCGTAGCATGCACTCCAGCAGGTAAATCTCACTGGTCACCCCCAAAGCCAATTATTCCTTTGGCCTCCTATCCTTCCAGTTCTCTGCTGCCAATGACTAGAACAAACTGCAAAAATCACTGAAGCTGGAGACTAATATCTCCTTCACTGGCTTTAAGCACCAGCTGTCAAGGCAGCTCACAGATCACTGCACCTGTACATAGCCCGTCTGTAAATAACCCATCTAACTACCTCATCCCCATACTGTATTTATTTATCTTGCTCCTTTGCACCCCAGTATCTCTACTTGCACATTAATCTTCTGCACATTCTACCATTACAGTGTTTAATTGCTATATTGTAATTACTTCGCCACCATGGCCTATTTAGTGCCTTACCTCCCTTAACCCACCTCATTTGCACATGCTGTATATATACTTTTTCTACTGTATAATTTATTTTATGTTTGTTTATTCCATGTGTAACTCTGTGTTGTTGTTTGTGTCGAACTGCTTTGCTTTATCTTGGCCAGGTCGCAGTTGCAAATGAGAACTTGTTCTCAACTAGTCTACCTGGTTAAATAAAGTTGGGGAAAAAAAGAAACAAAAGTGTGTGTGAGGGACAGACAGACCGAGAGGAGAAATGGGTTGAGAGCTATTGGGAGTGGTAACTATGAAAACAGTGGAATAGAGACTCACTGTTTTTGAAAATCTCAGGTCAGATTGTTGACATCATAGAAATGAGTATATAACTTCACAGGGCCTCTATGGTTGACATAATATTTGATCTTAACGAATCCCCAGAGAAAAGCCAAAAGAAACATACAGCAGGATAAAGTGAGACCACTGCATTCTATATCAATAGGTGTATTTGTAAAGTAGGGAAATGAGACTTCCTTCTTGAGAGTTGAAAGGTGAACTTTCTCCACATCTTAAAGTTGGGTTTTGACGGTTTACGCATGGAAAGACAGACGGAGGCATTAGAGGAGATTTAAAACCTGTGCTGTTTCCCTTCCTTTTGCTCTCCAACTGACCAGATTTACCCCCAGGTTAGCTGTTGACATCTTGAACATAATCCCCTTAATTTCTCAGAGCATACTACCATTATTTGATGGTCCATATTTGGAATGAACTGAGACTCTGGTGCTGCCTTGTCATTTTATGTCTTTGTCTGACATGGCTTTTGTCTGTGCCTCTCTCTGTCCTGTAGATGTGGATGAGCCTGTGGTCTTTGCCACCAACTCCCTGCAGAGGAGGAAAAAAGGCCTGGCAGGGTTGCGCCCAGCTCAGCAGAAGTCCAAACCAGGCCTGATGATTGGCCTTCCCCAGGATTTCCGCCAGATCTCCTCCATCATCGATGTCGACATCCTGCCCGAGACACACCGGCGTGTCCGCCTGCACAAGCACGGTACCCACAAGCCCCTGGGTTTCTATATTCGGGACGGCGTGAGCATGCGGGTCACGCCTCAGGGCGTGGAGAAGGTGCCTGGTGTCTTCATCTCACGGCTGGTGCGTGGAGGCCTGGCTGAGAGCACAGGCCTGCTGGGGGTCAACGATGAGATCCTGGAGGTCAACGGCATTGATGTGGCCGGCAAGTCTTTGGACCAGGTGACAGACATGATGGTGGCCAACAGCCACAACCTGATCGTGACGGTGAAGCCGGCCAACCAGCGCAACAACGTGGTGCCCCGGGCAAGCAGGGTCTCGGCAGGGGGGAACAGCTCCTCTGGATCCGTAGGCTCCGCATTCTCCCATGACTCAGCCCCCAGCACTGCCTCTCAGAGTGTCAGTCACCATAGCAACAGTAACAGCGTGGTGGAGGGCGACAGCGACGAGGACGGAGACGGAGACCTTATCATTGAGACTGACAGCCTGCCACCTTACCTGCCCCATCACTGTGTGTCCAATGGTAACGGCAGCCACAGAGAGTCTCCATTGTCCTCGTCACTGGGGCAACGGCCCCTCCCCCAGAGCATGTCCCTGCCCAGCAGCGGCTCTCTGTCAGACAGCAAGGCCTCCCTGAGCTCCATGACCACCCCTACACACAACGGCAGCCCCACCAAGACCAGCAGCAGCCAGGAGAGCATGAGAGAGGATGGGAACATCATCACACTGTAAAACCCGGACATTAATAACAGAAGACAAAACATCACAATTGGAGAAAATCAACACATGAACGTTATCTGAACATAAAACAACAATTTTAATTGTTACCTCATAACGGAAAACAACTCATTACAATGATAAAGGCAATGATGATGGCTTTAACGTAAAAGTATCTGATGTGTATTCCATGCAACTAAACACTGTGGAACCAGCAGTCGCCATGTAAGGAACTCAGTGGTCAGTGTAGTGTTTAGTTGATGATCGCTGTCACCACCACCATAATGGAAGTGCCTTACGGCTTTCCGCACAACTCGCCTTATTTTTATCACTTCTATTTTACTTTCAAACAAGACCACCTCTCACTTCGATTCTAAACAGTGCCGTTGGGTGTCAGTGCAAAGGTAACGATTGGCAGAAGGAGAAGCAGACAGAATGTGAAATGTTATGTCTGTCTGTCTGTCTGTCTGTCTGTCTGTCTGTGTGGAACATAGCCCTTTTCTCTTGCTCATCCTGCATTCTGCAATACTTCCTCAGCATGTCCAAACAGTGTGTTCTCTTCCGTGTCAGTGACAATCATTGCTGATTGTGCTGCTGGTTGTTCGGCTGCTGAGCTGACAATAGCTTTTATCATAGAGGAATAGGCGACGCGAGGTTTTACAAGATCTGTCCACGAAAATAAGCCCACAAAGTGAGGAATTTTTGTATGAAGGTGCATGAGAGTGTTGAATTTGGTCATCAAAAAATGCAATTGCTAATTTGCTAGGTGAGGCTTATTTTATCGAATAGAAATTTCATAATGGTTAGGTTGTTACGAATGCACTGATATGAGTGGACGCACGTAGCGTTTCCGGCAACTTACCCAAAAACAACTTTATATCAGAGAAGTGCCTGTTGTCATAGAGATAGAGGACTCATCATGGATATAACCCGTTTTACCATGGACATTGCCATTGAGGGCTTCCACCATTTTAAAGTAGTCAATTGGGTTGGGATTTTTATGAGTTGGAGGCAATAAGCCAATGAAGAAAACAAACTACTTTAAAAAGCCTATGGTGGCACAAATACAAATAAGTGTCCTCTATCTATCTCTATGGTCTGTTGTTCACACGCGTCTGCCCGCTTATTGGCTAGAATGGTCCCACCTGATCTTGCCTCCCATCTTTGAGGACATGGATTTCCATTGTTAGTGCTCACTCAAATATCTTGTCAATATAATAGACCGTCTTTGCTTTTATTCCTCTGATTAGAAGTCATTGTGAATTGGATTCACTTACAGCACATCTCAAAACATACCGGTCTTCCTCTGCTCATCCCCAGGAGGAATGTCATGGTATTACTGTACACACAACACAACAAAGTCAAGTGAGGCTTTTACAATGTGTGCTTTGATCCCTGAGTCCCTTCTGAACATCCCTACTTCAATTCAATACACAAAGTTATGGCATATCATACTCTTTTCAAGGAAAATATGTAATGGGGCTGTTAATCATCACAGTGTTAGTATAGGAAAGAGGAGGGAAATATGGTCCCCTGTGTCCCGATGTAGAGGTAAAATCATATTTATTTGACTTTCAAATAGTGACAAAGATTACACACTGACATGGGGTTGCATTATAGCAGTATATCCAACCAATTGAATCTGACTCAGAACCATCTTCAAGAGAATACCACTGTCTTTTATTTACTTTACAGCCACCAAACACTTGCCTCATCTAAAACATAGTCAGGTGATTTGGCTTTGTATTCCTCTCTCATAGTATCTGCTTCAGTGAAGTCAGGGGTTGCTTGGAGTTATAGAGGTCCCAGGATGAAACATTAGATCCTGGAGAATTTCCCTGGCAGACTTGCTATCTTGCTTTTAGATAAACCAATTCCATTTTCCTTCAGGACAAGGTTTCTCTCCCCTGACAATTTGACAGAGGGGGAACACAACAGAAATAACATGGAGTGCTGTTGCTCCAGAAGGTCACGGCCTCTTATAGACCCGGCTGTCTACAGGCCCACTTGTGACTGCCGTGTTTTTGTGTAAAATAAGGAAATTCCTTTCATGTTTGAAAAGCCTAGAGCTCTGCACATTGGGACCTTGTTCATACAATTAACTCTCTTCTTGATATATAAACCAGAGGAGCATGGGGAGGGAAGGAGGAGAGTGTTCCTCTTACTTTTGAGGCTTTGGGTATCATCTTGCAGGGAGAGCTGTGAGGCAGACGGTCTAAAATCTACAAGCTTGGCCTCCCGAGTGGTGCATCAGTCTAAGGCACTGCTTCGCAGTGCTTGAGGCATCACTACAGACCTGGGTTCGATCCCAGTCTGTGTCACAATCTGCCATGACCGGGAGTCCCATAGGGCGGTTTACAATTGGCCCAGCGTCACCCGGGTTAGGGGAGGCTTTGGCTGGGGGGGCTGTACTTGGTTCACCGCGCTTTAGCGACTCCTTGTGGCAGGCCGACTTCGATCGTCAGTTGAACGGTGTTTCCTCCGGTGTTTCCTGCAGCTGTCTTCCAGGTGTTAAGGAGGTCATGTTTCAGAGGACGCATGACTCAACTTTCGCCTCTCCCGATTGAGTTACAGCGATGAGACAAGATCGGAATTGAAATTGGGAGAAAAGGGGGGTTTAAAAAAAATCTCCAAGCTTATGGTTGTTGGTTCTGACCCTCACTACTCCTGAACACAAGGGCCCCCTGACCCTCTGTTAGTACTGGAGTGAAGGAAAACTTTGACTGCCCTCACAGCTAGCAATGCCCACGACCTCCAGGCTAGGTGATGGGCTGTGTCTGTTTCTGGCTGTGTCTTAATGTCTGGAGTGAATCACAAAGACAGCAGGAGCATCAGATGACCTACCACACCAGAAGGACAATATTGTGTTTTACATGGACATGATGTAGCTGTAGGTCAGCACTCAATCTGGAACCAACTGGAATATCACTGGAATAACACAAGTTCATTAACTCCCCATCTTAATGTTGACTTAGATTATTTAATTGACCAATAAGACACAACAAAACCAGCAGAGCATGAAGACCTCCTATGGCCTGGTCGTTATTGTTTTACTAGAGCTGCAGTTGTGTGGGTCACTGGCACTGCTGCACCAGGTGGCAGCCAGGTAGCATGGTACATTAATTAACCTGAGAATGGAGATGTTCACTTTGATAAGAGGGGAGGGGCAATTATCTATTGAAAGAGGCCATCATAAGATGCATTTTTAAAACTTGTTCTCTTTATAATCCAAGAAACACAAGTACATAGTCCTTGGACATCCTTGTAGAAAATACAAGAGAATCACCTTCACAGATACAGTATGGTCTTTTAATCTACTTACAGAAATCTGCACTCATCTATAACAGAAAAGCTACCACGTACTGTACTGAATAATATTTTCATGTATGTAATTGTATATGTATAAATACAAATGAGAAATTATATAAACAAGGGATTTTTTTTGATTCACTGGGAGATTTTGTTGGAAAATTACATTTTATAAATGTGTAAAATATGGAGAGTATTTTTCTTATTCTTGTACTTTTATTTGTATATGAGAATCCTGGAGAGGACATTTCTATTTCTTTGAGTACCGGGAACCAAACGGAGGAACAAAGTGTTTATATGAATCTGATGGGTCAGGGTGTACAATACTGTGAATGTCATATAGAGATATGCTGTTTGTGAAATTACATATTATAATAAAATATTATTTTAAAAAATTACAATATTCTGATGTTTTTTTGTGGTCGCATAGGAGTTAGGCCCCACCTCTCTCTCTCACTAACTCAATATGCTTTAAAGGCCCAGTGCAGTCAAAAACATAATTTTCCTGTGTTTTATATACACTTTCCATGACATGGACTGACCTGGTGAAAGCTATGATCCCTTATTGTCACCTGTTAAATACACTTCAATCAGTAGGAAGGAGAGGAGACAGGTTAAAGAAAGATTTTTAAGCCTTTATACAATTGACACATGGATTGTATATTAGTGCCATTCAGAGGGTGAATGGGCAAGACAAAAGATTTCAGTGCCTTTGAACAGGATATGGTAATAGGTGCCAGGTGCACTGGTTTGAGTGTGTCAATAACTGCATTGCTGCTGGGGTTCTCACACTCAAAAGTTTCCCATGTGTATCAAGAATGGTCCGCTACCCAAAGGACATCTAGCCAACTTGACACATCTGTATTTGTATTTTGTATTAATATTTATTATGGATCTCCATTAGCTGCCAAGGCAGCAGCTACTCTTTCTGGGGTCCAGAAAAATTAAGAGAATTATACAAAGATTTCACAACACATTAACGGCCCATGTACACTAGCACAAGATGGCAGGTGGTGAAACATCGCTTCCCATTCATTTCAATGGAAGGAAGGCGGAGAGGGCTGGGGACCTTTGGGCGGCGCGAAGGTGGCGTGGGAGGTGGTGAAAAAGAAACTTTTCCCAACCTTATGCAAATCACCAGCAGCGACCGCTGGGCGATGACCAATCATATAGAGTGGTTCCCATGATGAATTTGATGCTATGCGACCCAAGGCTGGAGACATTCTTCAGCAAAGATGGCTGACAAAAATACTAGGATGGAAGCAAATGTAAGTGATTATAACGTCATAACGAATCTTTGTAACAGTCTTTGCTTCCATCCTAGTATTTTTGTCAGCCTTTCGGAAAAGCCTTTTGGAAAAGCTGACCATGACTCCATTTTGTTGCTCCCTGCCTATAGACAGAGACTAAAACAGGAAGCTCCCGCGCTCAGATCTGTTCAACGCTGGTCCGACCAATCTGATTCCACACTTCAAGATTGCTTCGATCACGTGGATTGGGATATGTCCCGCATTGCGTCAAACAACAACATTGATGAATACGCTGATTCGGTGAGCGAGTTTATTAGCAAGTGCATTGGCAATGTCGTACCCACAGCAACTATTAAAACATTCCCAAACCAGAAACCGTGGATTGATGGCAGCATTTGCATGAAACTGAAAGCGCGAACCACTGCTTTTAACCAGGGCAAGGTGACCGGAAACATGACCAAATACAAACAGGTTAGCTATTCCCTCCGCAAGGCAATCAAACAAGCTAAGAGTCAATATAGAGACAAAGTAGAGTTCCAATTCAATGGCTCATACACAAGAGGTATGTGGCAGGGTTTACAGTCAATCAGAAAATCAGCCCCATCGCGGACCAGGATGTCTTGCTCCCAGATAGACTAAACAACTTCTTTGTTCGCTTTGAGGATAATACAGTGCCACTGACACGGCCCGCTACCAAAATCTGCGGACTCTCCTTTACTGCAGCCGACGTGAGTAAAACATGTAAACGTGTTAACCCTCGCAAGGCTGCAGGCCCAGACGGCATCCCCAGCAGCGTCCTCAGAGCATGCGCAGACCAGCTGGCTGGTGTGTTCACGGACATATTCAATCAATCCTTATCCAAGTCTGCTGTTCCCACGTGCTTCAAGAGGGCCACCATTGTTCCTGTTCCCAAGAAAGCTAAGGTAACTGAGCTAAACGACTACCGCCCTGCAGCACTCACTTCCGTCATCATGAAATGCTTTGAGAGACTAGTCAAGGACCATATCACCTCCACCCTACCTTACACCCTAGACCCACTCCAATGTTCTTACCGCCCCAATAGGTCCACAGACGACGCAATCACAGCCATACTGCACACTGCACTAACCCATCTGGACAAGAGGAATACCTATGTGAGAATGCTGGTCATCGTCTACAGCTCAGCATTTAACACCATAGTACCCTCCAAACTCGACCCAGCCCTGTGCAACTGGGTACTGGACTTCCTGACGGGCCGCCCCCAGGTGTTGAGGGTAGGTAACAACATCTCCATCCCAGTGATCCTCAACATTGGGGCCCCACAAGGGGGTGTACTCCCTGTTCACCCACAACTTCGTGGCCATGCACGCCTCCAACTCAATCATCAAGTTTGCAGACAACACTACAGTGGTAGGCTTGATTACCAACAACAACGAGACAGCCTACAGAGAGGAGGTGAGGGCCCTCGGAGTGTGGTGTCAGGAAAATAACCTCACACTCAACGTCAACAAAACAAAGGAGATGATCGTGGACTTCAGGAAACAGCAGAGGGAGCACCCCCTATCCACATCGATGGGACAGTAGTGGAGAGGGTAGTAAGTTAAGTTCCTCGGTGTACACATCACGGACAAACTGAATTGGTCCACCCACACAGACCGTGTGGTGAAGAAGGCGCAGCAGCGCCTCTTCAACCCCAGGAGGCTGAAGAAATTTGGCTTGTCACCAAAAGCCCTCAAATTTTTTACAGATGCACAATCAAGAGCATCCTGTCGGGCTGTATCACCGCCTGCTACGGCAACTGCTCCACCCACAACCGTAAGTCTCTCCAGAGGGTAGTGAGGTCTGCACAACGCTTCACCGGGGGCAAACAGGACACCTACACCACCCGATGTCACAGGAAGGCCATAAAGAACATCAAGGACAACAACCACCCAAGTCACTGCCTGTTCACCCCGCTATCATCCAGAAGGCGAGGTCAGTACAGGTGCAACATAGCAGGGACCGAGAGACTGAAAAACCACTTCTATCTCAGGGTATCAGACTGTTAAACAGCCACCACTAACATTGAGTGGCTGCTGCCAACATACTGACTCAACTCCAGCCACTGTAATAATGGAAAGATTGATGTAAAAAATGTATCACTAGCCACTTTAAACAATGTTTACATACCCTACATTACTCATCTCATATGTATATACTCTACTCGATACCATCTACTGCATCTTGCCTATGCCATTCTGTACCATCAGTCATTCATATATCTTTATGTACATATCCTTCATCCCTTTACACTTGTGTGTATAAGGTAGTTATTGTGAAATTGTTAGGTTAGATTACTCGTTGGTTATTACTGCATTGTCGGAACTAGAAGCACAAGCATTTTGCTACACTCGCATTAACTTCTGCTAACCAGTTGACAGGAATATGTTAATGTCGAGACAAACGATTATACATATTTTTATCATAAAGTTAAGTTACGAAAATCGCAATTTAGCAAGCTTGCTGACGAGCTAACATTAGCCCAACTAGCTGGCTAGCTTTATGGGTGTTGTGACATGAGTATGAAATTGTAATTCTGGTTGTTTAATGTTTTAGGGACTCCTGAAACAACCAGCAAACCAGGCAAACCAGGCGGTGAAACAGTGGATGTAAAGAATCTAGCTAGGTAAAGCATTTACTGCAAATTGAATGTACAATTTTGTAAGCTATCTACAGATAGATGAAATAACGTAGCAAGCTAACTATTGTTGATTGTGCAGTGGAAGATAAAAATACATTTATGCCTATGGATGTGTAGTTAGCCATGTAGCCGATCTGTGTATGGACCCTAAAACGTTTGTTATACATATTAGTTCAGAACTTAGCTAAGAACCTTGACTATCATTGTAATTCATATATACAGAAATATAATTTTAAAAAACAGTACACTACACATCCTATGCATCATGTAAATACTCTTAAATCAGTTCATTTCGATATCTAATTTCCTTAATCTGCATTGATCTGATAAACACAGGACAGGTGTAGTATTTCATCAAATGAGAGTCTTAATTTCAACCAGTAGAGAATGTGAAATGCTTTATTGGAAGTTCATTATCCAAGTGTTGTAAATTCATACTTTACTTCAATGCACATCTGTTGTGCATTATAAAAACAGAGGAAGAAAGAGAGGTGTAAAAGAAAGGGAAAGAGGTAAGAACATAGGAGCAGAAAAGGCAGCATATGATTAATCACAGTGCTACCCTAATATTCTCTCAGTTCATCACAATTACATAATAGTGTCTCTAGTGGTGTCTCCTAACCAGCCTTGGGCTCCCAGTCAGCCCGAAGGTTATCTTAAAAGCAGGTGGCGATGATGGGACTGGGAGTTGGCGTCCTCTCTCACATCAAAACATACCTGCAGACGAGAGACCGATGGAGAGAGAAATATAATTTTTTTAAGCACAAGGCTTAAACATCCTAACACTGTCAGTCATCATAATTATCAGGAGGTGAAATGCAAAACTGACCTTGGATCATTAACTCTGGGACTACTGCTTCTCTATCTGTATTTCAATATAAAGCATCTCTTTAATAATACTTTCTGTTGACCTGGCCAAGTGAGCACTCACCTATGGTCATGCTGTGCCCTCTTGTAGCCAGTTCAGATGTGAGAGGGGTTCACCGACACAGCTGATATAACCTAAATGATTTAGGGAGAAGGGGAAAGAGGAGAGAGACTGTTATTGAGAAAATAAGGTAATTAAAGAGAGAGTTCAACATGAATCTGTGTGTGTGGCCTCATCTGGTGTCTACACTAAGTGGCTTCACAGTACTTTATGCCGAAAAACATGGATACACGAGGACAAACAATATAGCATCACAAATGAATACATAAATACCACTTGAAGCTTGATGATGAGTTGACCATTTGAATTAGCTCTGCAGTGCTGAGGCAAAAACAAAAATGTGCACCTCGAGTCCCCAGGACCAGGACTGAGAACCACTGCTCTTCATTGAGACCTCTTCATCTGTAGACAGGCTTTCATAGCCTTCTTTACCCGAGGACAGAAAACCTCACAAGAAACAGACTTCATTATACTCAAATTACACTGCACTGAATATTATGTTACTATTATCTATGTTACTAGTTATTATTATTATGTTACTAGTGTCACGAACCGGCTCAAAGCCCGTAACAAAGGGAGACAACGTGGAGATAAGGAGTAGCAAAATATGTATTTATTAACTAAAGCAACTAAGTATAATATACAATGGTGTGTGTAATCAGTAATCAGTAGTGTAAGTGAGTGTTTTGCATGCATGAATGTGATAATGCAGGGTGATGAAAGGTGCCAAAGCAAACAAACAAACGGCCACCAAGAACCACAACACAATCTACAAAAGGTGTCTGCATGGAGAGAGTCTCCTCCATGAATGGGGAAGTGGTGTATTTATCCTGGGAGACACCGGGCCCAGGTGTTTCCCATGTAGCTGACGACCCTCCCAACTCCGCCCACCAGCATCCTAATAAGGAAATAACAGAGAGAATACGGCAGACAGAGTGGGAGGGTCGTCACACTAGTACACCTACCCTATCCAGAATAGCCTTCTCGCTCACATTGAAAGTTGGGACTACTAATGTTAATGTTATCCTTACACCCTCCTCCATGGCTATTAGCTAGCTACCTACAAATGCATTTGGAGTTTTTTTTAACATCAAGATAGCTAGCTAATATTTAGTTAGGTAGCTGGTGATATTTCATTAACTTAGCGATCTATCTATACAGTATGTCAAGTTGGTTAGATAGCTAGATAGTCAACTAGCTAAGTTAGCTCATTTGAGTTAGCCTGTACTGTAACGTTAGCTAGTTAGCTAATTAAACAGGTTTTTTTTACATTTTCAAAATGTATTGACTTACTTGAATAGGTTCACCCAGCCTTGTGGACAATTGGAAACAGGGCAGCAAAGTGTGTTTGTCAACAGAGTGTTTTAGAGCATATTACTATTGAACTATTTACCCATTTAATAACCAGACCTTCATACCAACTTGCTATGCTGAATTATTGACGCACAATTGAACGTGCTACTAAACTCAGAAAAAATAAATGTCCTCTCACTATCAACTGCATTTCTTTTCAGCAAACTTAACAGTTGTAAATATTTGTATGAACATAACTGAGACAGAGACACCCCACTCTTCCACCAAGGCACCTGCAAGTTCCCTGACATTTCTGGGGGGGAATGGCCCTAGCCCTCACCCTCCGATCCAACAGGTCCCAGACGTGCTCAATGGGATTGAGATCCGGGCTCGTCGCTGGCCATGTGCAGAACACTGACATTCCTGTCTTGCAGGAAATCACACACAGAACGAGCAGTATGGCTGGTGGCATTCTCATGCTGGAGTGTCATGTCAGGATGAGCCTGCAGGAAGGGTGCCACATGAGGGAGGAGGATGTCTTCCCTGTAACGCACAGCGGTGAGATTGCCTGCAATGACAACAAACTCAGTCCGATGATGCTGTGACACACCGCCCCAGACCATGACGGACCCTTCACCTCCAAATCTAATTTATTTATATAGCCCTTTCGTACATCAGCTGATATCTCAAAGTGCTGTACAGGAACCCAGCCTAAAACCCCAAACAGCAAGCAATGCAGGTGTAGAAGCACGGTGGCTAGGAAAAACTCCCTAGAAAGGCCAAAACCTAGGAAGAAACCTAGAGAGGAACCAGGCTATGTGGGGTGGCCAGTCCTCTTCTGGCTGTGCCGGGTGGAGATTATAACAGAACATGGCCAAGTTGTTCAAATGTTCATAAATGACCAGCATGGTCGAATAATAATAAGGCAGAACAGTTGAAACTGGAGCAGCAGCACGGTCAGGTGGACTGGGGACAGCAAGGAGTCGTCATGTCAGGTAGTCCTGGGGCATGGTCCTAGGGCTCAGGTCCTCCGAGAGAGTGAAAGAAAGAGAGAATTAGAGAGAGCATATGTGGGGTGGCCAGTCCTTTTCTGGCTGTGCCGGGTGGAGATTATAACAGAACATGGCCAAGTTGTTCAAATGTTCATAAATGACCAGCATGGTCGAATAATAATAAGGCAGAACAGTTGAAACTGGAACAGCAGCACGGCCAGGTGGACTGGGGACAGCAAGGAGTCATCATGTCAGGTAGTCCTGGGGTATGGTCCTCCGTGAGAGAGAAAGAGAGAGAGAAGGAGAGAATTAGAGAACGCACACTTAGATTCACACAGGACACCGAATAGGACAGGAGAAGTACTCCAGATATAACAAACTGACCCTAGCCCCCCTACACATAAACTACTGCAGCATAAATACTGGAGGCTGAGACAGGAGGGGTCAGGAGACACTGTGGCCCCATCCGAGGACAACCCCAGACAGGGCCAAACAGGAAGGATATATCCCCACCCACTTTGCCAAAGCACAGCCCCCACACCACTAGAGGGATATCTTAAACCACCAACTCACCATCCTGAGACGAGTCTGAGTATAGCCCACAAAGATCTCCGCCATGGCACAACCCAAGGGGGGGCGCCAACCCAGACAGGACGACCACATCAGTGAATCAACCCACTCAGGTGACGCACCCCCTCCAGGGACAGCATGAGAGAGCCCCAGTAAGCCAGGGACTCAGCCCCTGTAATAGGGTTAGAGGCAGAGAATCCCAGTGGAAAGAGGGGAACCGGCCAGGCAGAGACAGCAAGGGCGGTTCATTGCTCTAGCGCCTTTCCGTTCATCTTCCCACTCCTGGGCCAGACTACACTCAATCATATGACCCACTGAAGAGATGAGTTTTCAGTAAAGACTTAAAGGTTGAGACCGAGTTTGCGTCTCTGACATGGGTAGGCAGACCGTTCCATAAAAATGGAGCTCTATAGGAGAAAGCCCTGCCTCCAGCTGTTTGCTTAGAAATTCTAGGGACAATTAGGAGGCCTGCGTCTTGTGACCGTAGCGTACGTGTAGGTATGTACGGCAGGACCAAATCAGAGAGGTAGGTAGGAGCAAGCCCATGCAATGCTTTGTAGGTTAGCAGTAAAACCTTGATATCAGCCCTTGCTTTGACAGGAAGCCAGTGTAGAGAGGCTAGCACTGGAGTAATATGATCAAATCTTTTGGTTCTAGTCAGGATTCTAGCAGCCGTATTTAGCACGAACTGAAGTTTATTTAGTGCTTTATCCGGGTAGCCAGAAAGTAGAGCATTGCAGTAGTCTAACCTAGAAGTGACAAAAGCATGGATTTATTTTATTTTTGGACAGAAATTTTCTGATTTTTGCAATGTTACGTAGATGGAAAAAAGCTGTCCTTGAAATGGTCTTGATATGTTCGTCAAAAGAGAGATCAGGGTCCAGAGTAACGCTGAGGTCCTTCACAGTTTTATTTGAGACGACTGTACAACCATTAAGATTAATTGTCAGATTCAACAGAAGATGTCTTTGTTTCTTGGGACCTAGAACAAGCATCTCTGTTTTGTCCGAGTTTAAAAGTAGAAAGTTTGCAGCCATCCACTTCCTTATGTCTGAAACACATGCTTCTAGCGAGGGCAATTTTGGGGCTTCACCATGTTTCATTGAAATGTACAGCTGTGTGTCATCCGCATAGCAGTGAAAGTTAACATTATGTTTTCGAATAACATCCCCAAGAGGTAAAATATATAGTGAAAACAATAGTGGTCCTAAAACAGAACCTTGAGGAACACCAACATTTACAGTTGATTTGTCAGAGGACAAACCATTCAGAGACAAACTGATATCTTTCCAACAGATCTAAACCAGGCCAGAACTTGTCAAATCGATCCAGCTCCAGAGTACATGCCTCGGTGTATCGCTCATTCCTTCGACAATAAACGTGAATCTGACCATTACCCCGGTGAGACAAAACCGTGATTCGTCAGTGAAGAGCACTTCTTGCCAGTCCTGTCTGGTCCAGCGACGATGGGTTTGTGCCCACAGGCGACGTTGCCGGTGAGGACCTGCCTTACAACAGGCCTACAAGCCCTCAGTCCAGCCTCTCTCAGCCTATTGCGGACAGTCTGAGCACTGATTGTGTGCGTTCCTGGTGTAACTCAGGCAGTTGTTGCCATCCTGTACCTGTCCCGCAGGTGTGATGTTCGGATGTACCGATCCGGTGTAGGTGTTGTTACACGTGGTCTGCTACTGCGAGGATCAGCTGTCCGTCCTGTCTCCCTGTAGGGCTGTCTTAGGCATCTCACAGTACAGACATTGCAATTTATTGCCCTGGCCACATCTGCAGCCCTCATGCCTCCTTGCAGCATGCCTAAGGCACATTCACGCAGATGAGCAGGGACCCTGTGCCTCATTCTTTTGGTGTTTTTCAGAGTTTATATATCTCTATATGCACCTTGGCATAGATTGGCATGTCTCTGGAACTCTATTGGAGGGAACCGCCACCATTCTTCCACAAGAAATTCCATAATTTGGCGTTTTGTTGATGTTGGTGGAAAACAGGCGCCACTCCAGAATCTCCCATAAGTGTTCAATTGGGATGAGATCTGGTGACACACACATGTAGAACCACCTGATTTTAATATACTTTGTATCCCTAATTTACTCAAGTGTTTCCATTATTTTGTCAGTTACCTGTATGTGCTTATATAACAAATAAAACCAACAAATATCCAATACAGAATGTAATAACGTTCAGAACCTAATTCAACAAATACAAATTGAAAAGGACTGACTGACTTATTCTCGCTCTCTGTTTGATTGTGTCTCATAACATTCCAAAAGCTGCTGCCCACATCGAGCAAATGGGAGTCACACGACCCACACCAATAGCACAGGCACTACCAATACAAACCCTCAGCGACCTCTGTGGGTCATTAACTCTAATTGTGGAGGATATAACAATGTCCCTCCCATAGATATTTTAAGTTCCTGTGACATTATTATATTAATTTAGGATGATTATTTACTGCTGGTATAGCTGCAGTTAATGCTCACAAAGGCAAGAAGTGATTGCAAAACCAGATAATATCAATGTCCTTCTTGCCCATCACTCTGGATGTTTATATTACATCTCAGACACTAAAAATGTCCCAGACTAAACAATGAATGTTTGTATCGGTGTTAAAGAGTGTATTCAAGAATGAGAGAAGGCTACCTGTCTTTTTCTCTAAGTACTCCCCTACAGCTATTCACTTTTAGGCTACTTGAGTCATTTTCTATTCAGTTATCTTTACTTTTACTCAAGTTTGAGAATTGGGTACTTTTCCTACCGGTGGCACAGCATACACTTTATAGGCTACATTGTATAAACCACGACATGATTGGATTTCTTCATGGTTATAATCTCATTCCAACTGTTCAGTAACGTTTACCGCACACGCTTCAACATCCTCACCTTATCTGCCTTTATGTTTATGTGGTTACTTTTGTCACTCACTGGCTGCAGTGAAAATCTCTCCCAAAACCAAGTAAATATGGCACCAAGAGAACATTGCAAATATCTCTAGGAACTGAGGATTTTCTAACATATTTCCATGTTTCAAATCACAGTATATCAACAAAATAACCTATTATCTGATTACATCGTCACTCCACTGCAGTGGATTAAAGGCTGTGATGATCAACTGCAAGTTATGAGGAATATGTTTGCTCTTTGTGGGTTCATCTGCACCCATGGCTTTCAGAAGGTAGCCAGGTTAGTGCCTGAAACAAAAGCTTATTTGAAATAATTGATCTCCCATGCATTTGTGATATATGTATTGCAAGGGAAACGGCACAACATTCACTGACCATAAAAATGTTTTTGTTTTATTTTAGCAAGGTTTCAGCCTACAATGGCCTTCATCAGAATAATCACACAAAGTGAATGGCCCTCCATTTCAAAGGGATGACACTCGCTTTGTGAGTTATCTTGGAATTGAAAAAGTTAGCAAACACAAAAGCATTAGCAATGTTGCCAAACACCAAAGATGGAGAGAGACGTTCTGGATCCATTCCTCAGACCCTTCAGTCCCCAGAAGTCTTATCCTAGAGAAGGACTATAGTGTTAGCCCATTGACAACCCCCCCCCCCCCCCCCCTCCTCCTTTGTACTTCTTGTTCATTCATGAAAAAAAATAACTGTTGTGTTAGTCCATTTTGCCGATGCTTTTGATGTTGTTTGATTATCCCTAGTTTTGCTTAGCCCGGTTGTTCATTTCCTAACATATTCAACATACAGTAATGGATTTACATCAATTATATCTACTGCAGTTGAAATATGCTTGCTCTGTTTTACTGGTTCCATTTCTGCCCTTACGAACAAAAACTTGAAGTCAGAGTGCAGTATAACTGCAGTATGCTCCAAATACTGCATATAAAATAAGTTTGATTTACTGCAGTAAATGTTCAGTGTAACTGCAGTTATTCTGCAATTACTGCGTTCAAAATATCACAGTCGACAGCAGTTACTGCACTTATACTGCAGTTTCAAAACCCCAAATCTTTATGGTGAGTGTATTTTACCACTAGGTGGAGACAGACCACAGTAGCCCTCACCTTCAGGCTCAACCTGTATATTCTACCACACCCTCTCATTAGCACCACCAGCTGAAAAGTTTGCATGGGGAAGACATATTTTGTAGACAAGTGTTCTTCATCAATTAATAATTTCCCCACTTGCTCTTTAGTTTTGGGCTCCTGAATGGCGCAGCAGTCTAAGATCAAATCTAATTGTATTTGTCACATACACATGGTTAGCAATGTTAGTGCGAGTGTAGCGAAATGCTTGTGCTTCTAGTTCCGACAATGCAGTAATAACCAACAAGTCATCTAGCTAACAATTCCAAAGCTACTACCTTATAGACACAAGTGTAAGGGGATAAAGAATATGTTCATAAAGATATATGAATGAGTGATGGTACAGAGCGGCATAGGCAAGATACAGTAGATGGTATTGAGTGCAGTATATACATATGAGATGAGTATGTAAACAAAGTGGCATAGTTAAAGTGGCTAGTGATACATGTATTACATAAGGATGCAGTAGATGATATAGAGTACAGTATATACGTATACATATGAGATTAATAATGTAGGGTATGTAAACATTATATTAGGTAGCATTGTTTAAAGTGGCTAGTGATATATTTTACATAATTTCCCATCAATTCCGATTATTAAAGTGGCTGGAGTTGAGTCAGTGTGTTGGCAGCAGCCACTCAATGTTAGTGGTGGCTGTTTAACAGTCTGATGGCTGCATCTCAGTGCAAGAGGCGTCACTGCAGTACCTGTTTCGAATCCAAGCTGCATCACATCCAGCCATAGGGCAGCACACAATTATCCCAGTGTCATCCGGGTTTGGTTGTGGTAGGCCATCATTGTAAGTAATAATTTGTTCTTAACTGACTTGCCAAATTGAATACTGATTTACATAGCTTTAATAGTGCTGGTTTCCAGTAGGGGGCTCTAGTGAGCCATTTACCACACCTGCATATTCTGTTCCTCAACCATACAAGCGCAAACCCCTTCCAATCACAGTTTGAACCAAAGTTCTCATATATACAGTACCAGTCAAAAGTTGACACACCTACTCATTCAAGGGTTTTTTTTTAAAGTTTTTTTTCTACATTGTAGAATAATAGTGAAGACATCAAAACTATGAAATAACACATTTGGGATCATGTATAAGTGCTGCATCAGATGACCTGGCCTCCACAATCACCCAATCTCAACCCAATTAAGATGGTTTGGGATGAGTCGGATGGCAGAGTGGAGGAAAATCAACCAACAAGTGCTCAGCATATATGGAACCTCCTTTAAGACGGCTAGAAAAGCATTCCAGGTAAAGCTGGTTGAGAGAATGCAAGAAGTGTGCAAAGCTGTCAAGGCAAAGGGTGGCTAGTTGAAGAATCAAAAATATATGGTGAATTGTTTAACACTTTAGTTACATGATTCCATGTGTGTTATTTCAGTTATTTCAATGTAGAAAATAGTAAACTTTTGACTGGTACTGTAGATGGACATATTTAAACTTTTCAGCCAACCTCAAGTCACCATCATTCAAAAGCAGTACATCCACAAAATAATGACAAGAGACCAAAACTATGCTTATGGATGTGTATTTTAATAAAAATAATTCTGTCAAAATTAAACAGAATACAATATTTCTTTATCATGTTTCTAGTACATAGGTATGTTTTTTAAATTTTTTATTATCATTATAATCTCTCTTTTTTTATATAGGTTCTAAAAGTTTCATGCCAAGTAGAGGGTAACTCACCTCACAATTGCGAAACTCAAAACTCAATATGAAATTAAAATAATAATAGAAAATAATAGTAAATTGTGCACAGCTTGTTGTTTTTCATTCCTAATTCCATTCCCTTCGCCTCTCCATTTGAAGCATGGATAGCTCCAATTGAAAAACATAACACATAAAAGGAGAACAGGGAGATTGTTTGCTACAGTAGGTGTAGGTGTGTCTATAAAAGTCCCAGGAGAAGCTCGACGGATTACGATCTTTCTACACACACACACACACACACACCTAAACATTAGTCAATCTATTTCATAATGAATGATCTTTAAAATATACATTTTGGGTGGCTATAGGACTTTAAAAGCCATTTCCAGTTTTTGAAAGCCTTCAAGAGATGCAGGCTTTGCTATAATGTCATAAAATATAATCAAAATCTATCTGCTGGCTGCTTCCAATATTGAAAGTCTATCACTGAAGGTATTGTTCAGAATTACTGGTAAACTCTATAGTGAAAACTCATGCGAATGGATAGCACCACCTAAAAATTTAACTAATTAAGCAACATGAATTAAAACAACTAAAACCTCATCCAACATGGGTTACAGTGTGTATAGGTGTGCTTGAAAGATGATGTGCCCCACCCAGTATGTCAGTCTTTAACAGGTTCGGGATAAAGGGCTCCCGGAGTGGTGCAGAGGTCGATTCCAGGCTGTATCACAACCGGCCGTGATTAGGACTCTCATAGGGCAGCGCACAATTGTCCCAGCGTCGTCCCGGTTATGGTTTGGCCGGGGTAGGCCGTCATTGTAAATAAGAATTTGTTCTTAACCGACTTGCCTAGTTAAATAAAGGTAAAATAAATAAAGTATTTTACTTCCTACTGCAATACAATATTTATTTTTAACCTTTATTTAACTTGGCAAGTCAGTTAAGAACAAATTCTTATTTACAATGACGGCCTACCGGGGAACAGTGGGTTAACTACCTTGTTCAGGGGCAGAACGACAGATTTTTTACCTTGGCAGCTCGGGGATTCAATCCAGCAACCTGGCCCGACGATCTAAGCACTAGGCTACCTGCCGCCCCGGCCGTGATTGGGACTCCTGTAGGGCGGTGCACAATTGGTCCAGCGTCGTCTGGGTTAGGGTTTGGCCAGGGTAGACATTAAGTTAAGGTATTTGTTCTTGTTTTTGTATATATTTTAGCAGGTATAAGCCCATGATGCCGATAGATGTTGTCCAAATGTAAAGATTGGGTAAAAAAAATTATCAAAATGGCCTTTGTGAACATATTAAAGTCTACCAAACATTAACAACACAGAAGCTGATGTATTCTACTCCCACCACCCCTTTGCTTCACAAACATGCTTTGCAGGATTGTCAAAAGAGTTAATGAAACACATTGCAATATGTCTTACAGGTACAGGGGATGTCAATATCAATCTCATGGTGGCCAGCAGCAAATCTGAAGCACAAACATAATATAATCTGCTAAACTACATTCAACACAGTGGAGCACCTCCTGCTGGCTGGGTGAAATACTGTGTTAATACATCAATGATCGACAACTGTCCCATGTGCCAAGAGAATATCTGTTAAAAATAGGAGAATACATACTGTAATGAAAGAAAGAGAAAAAATAAAAACATTCAACTGACTATAATAAACAAACAAAAACAAAGGAACAAAGTTAAGGTCACATGTTTGTTAAAGTGACCGAGTCTATGTTGAGTTTATGTATCAACGCGACAGCTTCACATTAGTTGTGAGAAAAATAGAACCGCAAGAGAGCGGAAAAATAAGCATGTTCGCGATGATAAGATAATGGCTGGCTGTCAAAGCACTGGTATGAAAATACTTAATGACTGACTGTATGAATTAAGTGTGGCCAATGGCAAGTACCATTGGTTATTAGAAAAGGGGAGGTCAAATTAAAAGCATTATATTTGGCAATCAGTTTAACTTTTTTATTGAATATATCATTAAATTGTGTGTATATCAAGCTAGTGGAGACACTTGATTGGAAATATACTACACTTATATTGAAACTCACAAATGAATCAGTGTCATCATTGTTTGATCTGAGGTGAATGCTGCTGTATGGGGCTCTGAGGTGACCAGCAGGTTAGTGGCTTACAGCCATGTGTACTTTCAGAAGCCAATTCAGACCTTTAACTTTAAATTAAATTAGCTTCTGGAGTTAAGTCATACTAAGTAGTAAGAATTTGAACCAAAAAAATGCAGGTCCTAAATTGTAGCCACTGAACAGCTGGGTAAACATACCTCTGTCTACAATATCCCATACTGAGTTGACAAATGTGCTGTGAATACCTGAGTTCTGAATGAAAGAAACCAGAGTATCTTGCTTGGTAACGACAAAGCATGCCAACATGTATTTCTTTGATATGATGAACATCTTTAAATACTGTGTAGGGAATTGAAATCCACTCAAAAACAAAAACGGAATTAGATTTTTTTTCCTTCCAAGATGAGCACAACAAACTGACTAAATAAAACCTAGAACATGACTAGATAAACAGAATAATAATGAATTCTTTAAATAGAGTCACACGTTTTGTATTTGATAATACTAAATTAAAAATAAGCTTTCCTGTCATGTTCTACTCATTCCCCTGTCCATCTGCTTCTGCCAAATGGCAAGCGACACACAAATGCAAACATGCTTTCCTCAGTCATCTGGCAACCCATTGGAAAGACCTCTTCTTAGTCCTGAACATTGCCTTAGGAATGAAATAAACATTTTTGGAACTGCTGTATTGTAATCTATACAACACTATTACTGTACTCCAAACAGTAACCCTACAATCAAACTTGACGCTAACAGCATGGGCCATGTGTAGTCAAAAACATTCCTAAAAAGTTCCTTATAGGTAAAACAGTGCATTGATGTGGTGCTATAAGGGGAGGGAAGTAAGTATGTGTGTGTCTGTCCAGACTCACCTGGACTGGGGCTAGTGCAAAAAGTTGTCTACTCTGGCGAAGGAACAGGACCCTGAGCGGACCCTGGCCATGAGCTGGACACACTCTGTGGCCTGACCCAGAGCAAGCATCAGAGGGGGCTGCTTAGGCAAGTTCTGAGACTCTGAGGGGCAAAAGACAACATCGGGGTGTGTACATTAGCTAATAAAGCATGTGTGAGTCAAACATGCACATGCGAAAATGTGCAGTGTGTATTCATTAGAAGAGAGTTAACATACACACTACCAAGCATATTACTTTTGTGGTGCTGTGAGTTACTGCCCCCCCCAAAAAAAAATATTGTAGAAAAAGAAAAATAGCTTGTGTGAGTGAAAGTTATTTTTATCGGACTACTCATGACATTATGTACTGTGTGTGAAACTTAGCCTTACCCAAGATGGCGCTGTTAAGAGCAGAGCAGATATTCTCTCTCTGCATTGGGTCTAGCTGTTGCCCCACTGGGCAGTTCCAGGGATCTGAATATGCTAATAAACTGAAGGCATCCTGTGATAAAAGTGAGAGCGAAAGGGATAGGGAGATAGAAAACAGCAGGATCAGTAAAAGCCCATTAAGGACTATGATTTGGAAGCAGTATAATGGTCTGTCTTATACAGAGGGAACATCAGACACGTTCAGTGGCTCTACCTTAATTGTTAGAGAACAATACTAGAGACAGACTTTCCAATGGTCATATACAAGTAGTAGTGTGTAAACTGCAGTATAACCCATAAACCAAACCTTCCCCATTCGGTGGTTAACAATTATACAATTAGTCACAGGCTGTGTTTACACAGGCAGTCCAATTCTGATATTTTTTTCACTACATCAGATCACCTCTGGAAAATATCTGATGTGATTGGTCAAAAGACCAATTAGTGGGAAAATAAATACTAGAATTGGACTGCCTGTGTGAACGCAGGCAGTGTCAAACAGTGTTCCAGTCTTCTACTGTGTGAACGAACCCCCCCCGTACCTGCAGCATCTTCTTGTGTGTGACGTTCTTGCCGTATTCACGGCACAGCTGCTCGTTGAGGCCCTGCAGTTCACGGCCAAACTGGATCATCCTCTCTGTGGCTGCATGGTTCCCTCCGCACAGCTGTCTGGAAGCACAGCTATCCTCTACCAGGACACACACAGCCACAAGAGTCAAAGCGCAGCCACGGACAGAGTGCATTTGACACTTCACATAATAATACACTCACTGTGGTCACTAAACATCCCATGGCAATTATTGTAAGAGTAGGGGTGTTGACTCCAGTATCCTGGCTAAATTCCCAATCTGGCCCTAATACCATCACAGCCACCTAATCATCCCCAGTTTACAATTGTCTCATTCATCTGCCCTCCTCTCCCCTGTAACTACTCCCCAGGTCATTGTTCTAAATGAAAGTGTTCTCAGTCAACTTTCTTGGAAAAATATGGGTACAAAAAAAAAGATGTATGGACAAACATACTTTCATTCAGTAATTTTCATAATGTCAGTGAGACACCTTGTCTATTAATACATTAATAAATGCTGCTGTCTATTTCATTTAGCAACCTTGACGACACAAACATCTGCCTGACTGGATTATGTTTGAGCTCAATTTAGAAACACACATCCCCAGATATCCAGCCAGCCAGAAAGGAAAAACGGAGAAAAGCAGACACACAGTGACAGTCAGAGAGAGGGAGAGAAAGAATGACAGAGAGATAGACAAAAGTGACCAAGAAAACATTGTGGTCTTGACATTGACACCTGGGACAAGGTGTGTGCGCCTGACAATCAAAACAGTAAGCGCATGTGTGTGCGCACGTGTCAAGCGTCTGTACCTGCCACTCCGTTGCCCAGGCTGATGTCCTGAGCTTGCAGGATTTCCTGGTGCTTGTAGGTGCCATTCATGATCCGAGCAGAGGGGTTCTCTGCCACCCCGTTAGTGTAGTGCTCAGCCTCAATCTCCATCTCACTGTCACTGCAGAGGAGACAAACACAGGGACAGGTTCAGTCATCTGTCATAATATCGCAGATGGTCTGCTTTTCTCCCACACCAGTTAAAAACGCAACCACGCTAAAAAACAATAAACACATAGACCCTTGCCTTGCCACACACCTGGTCTCCTCCTGGTTGCTGGTGCCACTGTGAGGCTGGGACTTGGTGGAGTCAGTGGAGTTGGACTCAGAGTAATTGACAGAGGAAGGGGAGGAAGAAGAGGAGGAGGAGGCAGAGCTGACGCCTGGATACTTGTTGCGGCTCTTGTTCTTGTTGGGAGGGGTGACCCCATTACTGCATGTGGGGCTGTCTGCTCCTGGAGATGACAGAGAGCCCGGGTGAAACAAACACGTACGATAGACAATACTCTCGCTTATCTCCTTTGTGTTTTTAACACACTGGGCAGATGGATAGGCAAGTGTGAAGGTGTGTTTCCCTTACCTGCACTGTGCAGATTGGGGTTGGTGGCTCCATGTCGGGGGCTCAGGCTGGGGGAGCCAGGGTAGCTGTCCTGGGACTTGGGGGAGCGGACACTAAAGCATCGTACCTCACTGTCTGTACCGTTCACCATCTCCACAAACTGCCGACACCTGGGCGATACGGGCAACCATGACCGTGTCTGACATCTAGTCTACAATCTACTACAATGTCTGACATGCTTTGTCCTGCAATACATTGTACCATCTGATATTAAACCTTTCATTCTGCTTAACTGTCATATATCACTTGCTTGAACAAAAACAGTCTCAATGAAAACTGTCAACTATAATTACTGCAAAACTTCCGTTGCTTTCAGAAGTCGGCAAAGGTGGGGCTGTATAAGATCATGTCTTTGTGCCCAGAAATGTGTAAATGTAATAGGAACAAGTCAGACTGGTTACGGAGTATGAGTATCTGGCTTTATGGATACAAATGACTTAAATGTAATGTAAATGTCACTATGACCGGATGAATGTCAAACAGATCAGCGCCTGTTCTGTTCTGCTCACTCATCTTCCATGACAAAATGGAGCAACAGGCATGACCAATCAAATCAGGAGTTCCCTCGGCGGCAACAACTGTGACCTTGTGCTTACCCTGCCCCCACCCTCTGTGTAACTGCTACAACAAACCCCTCTCTTCCTCTATAAGAGACCATAAAAAATGGCCACCTAGCTGTAGGTCTGCATCTTCAAATGTCTCTCAGCAGACCACAGTATTTATTAATGTCATCTAATGTCTTTGTGCCATAAACACACAGCTGGGCAGCAGGCCAGAGCTTTACTGACAAAATGCTCCTGTGGTTGTGTTGTATGTGCCTGACTGAGTCTGCAAAGACACTACAAGACCAGCAGCTTATTTAAGCCTTACAATTCCAATACTTCTTAAATGAAACTTCTAGATGAACACTCCCATAAGAGTCCCATAGTTGGTTCAAGGCTGCTCACTTCAACATGAAGAGTAGATTGGGGTTGTGTTCTAGAAGTCCAGGGTACAGCTGCTGTGTGGCTTCGATGGCCTCTCCAACACGCCCTGCCAATACCAGCTTCTGTATTCCTGTGTGTAGAAAGAAGAATATTATCATTCAAAACTGATTGAATGTATGACTGTGAGTAAATGTATGATTCTGATTGGTCCTCAGTATTTCTGTGGTACTGTCAGTGTGGAGCCTGTGTGTGGTTCTCACTCTGCCGGTTCTTTATGGAGGTCTGGTCCTCCTGGATCAAGGTCTCTGTAGCCCTGGCAAAGGCTGTGGCTGTAGCACAGTACCCATGATGCACCAGGTAGGTGGATACCATACTGGAAGAATCAAAGACATGGTTTAGCCTTACAGTAGTAGAGAAAGACACAGTAGTCTGTTAGGGTGAAAAGTGTCATGTCGATCCCTTACTTCTGCAGCACTGCCTGCCACTCCCCCAGTCTCTCGCCGATAGGGAAGCGGGCGATCATGCCATGGATCTTAGCCCTCCATTCACTCATATAGTCCTCAATGTCAAACACAAAGGGCTGCTGGCCAAAGTTAGCATCCACAATCTCTCCAGGGGTCTGCAGGCCCACTGTGGGGTACAGGTTTGGCTGTGGGTAGAAGGTAAGGTGTGAACACAGGTATATACAATGTTAGCTTTGCACACCTTGGCAAGCGCACAATTCCCAATCTGGCCATAATAGGAAGAACTTGCCTTTAATTTTGATAATTTGTCACATGCGCCAAATAAAACTGGTGTAGACCATATCGTGAAATGCTTACTTACAAGCCCTTAACCAACAATGTAGTTCATGAAAAAGTTAAGTATTTACCAAATAAACTGAAGTACAGTGCCTTGCGAAAGTATTCGGCCCCCTTGAACTTTGCGACTTTTTGCCACATTTCAGGCTTCAAACATAAAGATATAAAACTGTATTGTTTTTGTGAAGAATCAACAACAAGTGGGACACAGTCATGAAGTGGAACGACATTTTATTGGATATTTCAAACTTTTTTAACAAATCAAAAACGGAAAAATTGGGTGTGCAAAATTATTCAGCCCCCTTAAGTTAATAGTTTATAGCGCCACCTTTTGCTGCGATTACAGCTGTAAGTCGCTTGGGGTATGTCTCTATCAGTTTTGCACATCGAGAGACTGAAATTTTTTCCCATTCCTCCTTGCAAAACAGCTCGAGCTCAGTGAGGTTGGATGGAGAGCATTTGTGAACAGCAGTTTTCAGTTCTTTCCACAGATTCTCGATTGGATTCAGGTCTGGACTTTGACTTGGCCATTCTAACACCTGGATATGTTTATTTTTGAACCATTCCATTGTAGATTTTGCTTTATGTTTTGGATCATTGACTTGTTGGAAGACAAATCTCCGTCCCAGTCTCAGGTCTTTTGCAGACTCCATCAGGTGTTCTTCCAGAATGGTCCTGTATTTGGCTCCATCCATCTTCCCATCGATTTTAACCACCTTCCCTGTCCCTGCTGAAGAAAAGCAGGCCCAAACCATGATGCTGCCACCACCATGTTTGACAGTGGGGACGATGTGTTCAGGGTGATGAGCTGTGTTGCTTTTACGCCAAACATAACGTTTTGCATTGTTGCCAAAAAGTTCAATTGTGGTTTCATCTGACCAGAGCACCTTCTTCCACATGTTTGGTGTGTCTCCCAGGTGGCTTGTGGCAAACTTTAAATGACACTTTTTATGGATATCTTTAAGAAATGGCTTTCTTCTTGCCACTCTTCCATAAAGGCCAGATTTGTGCAATATACGACTGATTGTTGTCCTATGGACAGAGTCTCCCACCTCAGCTGTAGATCTCTGCAGTTCATCCAGAGTGATCATGGGCCTCTTGGCTGCATCTCTGATCAGTCTTCTCCTTGTATGAGCTGAAAGTTTAGAGGGACGGCCAGGTCTTGGTAGATTTGCAGTGGTCTGATATTCCTTCCATTTCAATATTATCGCTTGCACAGTGCTCCTTGGGCTGTTTAAAGCTTGGGAAATATTTTTGTATCCAAATCCGGCTTTAAACTTCTTCACAACAGTATCTCGGACCTGCCTGGTGTGTTCCTTGTTCTTCATGATGCTCTCTGCGCTTTTAACGGACCTCTGAGACTATCACAGTGCAGGTGCATTTATACGGAGACTTGATTACACACAGGTGGATTGTATTTATCATCATTAGTCATTTAGGTCAACATTGGATCATTCAGAGATCCTCATTGAACTTCTGGAGAGAGTTTGCTGCACTGAAAGTAAAGGGGCTGAATAATTTTGCACGCCCAATTTTTCAGTTTTTGATTTGTTAAAAAAGTTTGAAATATCCAATACATGTCGTTCCACTTCATGACTGTGTCCCACTTGTTGATTCTTCACAAAAAAATACAGTTTTATATCTTTATGTTTGAAGCCTGAAATGTGGCAAAAGGTCGCAAAGTTCAAGGGGGCCGAATACTTTCGCAAGGCACTGTAAAAAATCAAAAGTAACACAATAAAATAACAATAACGAGGCTTTATACAGGGTACCGAGTCAATTTGCAGGGGTACAGGTTAGTCAAGGTCATTTGTACATGTCGGTAGGTGGGGCAGACAGGCTGGGGGGGGTTTGGCAGGAAGCTTAGCCCCAGTGATGTACTGGGCCGTACCGTACGCACTATACTTTGTAGCACCTTACGGTCAGATGCCGAGCAGTTGCCATACCAGGCGGTGATGCAACCGGTCAGGATGCTCTCAATGGTGCAGCTGTACAATTTTTGGGAGTATCTGGGGACCCATGCCAAATCTTTTCAGTCTCCTGAGGGGGAAAAGGTGTTGTCGTGCAAGCGTTACAACGCTTGGTATGTTTGGACCATGATAGTTCGTTGGTGATGTGGACACCAAGGAACTTATAACTCTTGACCCGCTCCACTACAGCCCTGTTGATGTTAATGGGGACTTGTAGGGCCCGCCTTTTCCTGTTGTCCACGATTAGCTCTTTGGTCTTGCTCACATTGAGGGAGAGGTTGTTGTCCTGGCACCACACTGCCTGGTCTGTGACCTCCTCCCTATAGGCTGTCTCAATGTTGTCGGTAATCACACTGTTGTGTCGTCAGCAAACTTAATGATGGTGTTGGAGTCGTGTTTGGCCACGCAGTCGTGGGTGAAAAGGGAGTACATGAGGGGACTGAGCATGCACCCCTGAGGGGCCCCAATGTTGAGAATCAGCGTGGCAGACGTGTTGTTGCCTACTCTTACGACCTGGGAGCATCCCGTCAGGAAGTCCAGAATCCAGTTGCAGAGGGAGGTGATTAGTCCCAGGATCCTTAGCTTAGTGATGAGCTTTGTGGGCACTATGGTGTTGAATGCTGAGCTGTAGTCAATGAACAGCATTCTCACATAGGTGTTAATTTTGTCCAGGTGAGAAAGGACAGTGTGGAGTGCGATTGAGATTGCGTCATCTGTGGATCTGTTGGGCCTGGAGGTTTACTCACTCGCCTACGAATTCTCAGAAGGCACGCAAATGACGGGGATTTGGGCCGCTCCCTAGAAAGCAGTATATCCTTCGTGTCGGACTCGTTAAAGAAAAAATCCTCATCCAGTTTGAGTTGAGTAGTCGCTGTTCTGATGTCCAGAAGTTCTTGTCAGTCATAAGAGACAGTAGCAGCAACATTATGTACAAAATAAGTACAAAAATAATTTAAACATTGTGAAAAAATGAACAAAATAGCACAGTTGGTTCGGAAAACAGCAGCTACCCCCTCCGATGCCATTGGCATGGCAACCCTGAATAATATAGGACATTCATATCATCATCATTAATGGAAGGAGCAAAGCTACCGCTACTGAATTACCCTAATTTAAAGATGACAGTCATGCTATTCAAAATAATATTCAAGGCTACTACACATACTATTAAAATGGCACCAGTAAAGAATGTCAGATGAGGAAGTCAAAGAAACAGTAGAGTACTATACACAGGTTTTCAACTGGGGCTCTAGCAGGGGTTCCGCAACAATATAAAAATATGTTTTTATGAATATCGCTAGCAACAATCAAATCAAATATATTTATAAAGCCCTTATTACATCAGCTGATATCTTAAAGTGCTATACAGAAATCCAGCCTAAAACCCTAAAAAACAAGCAATGCAGGTATAGAAGCACAACAATAGAATAAACATGTTTTTAATTACATATCTACAGTAGAAAATAGGAGAACATCTTATTTCTAATTACATGAACTTTGTTTCTCAATTCCTAATATTGAACAAATTACACTCATTTGGAGCTAATTACACTCACTGGAGTATCTGACATAGGCATTGAGAAAGCACTGATAAACAGGCTACCAGTTCAGCAAGTGTTGCTGGCTGCTGGTAAGCTTTCTTGACTTGGACATTCATTTTGCTAACACATGACTAACCTTTGTTTAACCAGTTAAACAGCTGCTCATAGCAAATATAAGTTTGGAGTTACCTTTCTAGCTAACAGGCTGAGTTTACACCTCTTACAATTATAATTATAATTGGACGTAAAAAAATAGTTTGCTAACGTATGATGGGGTCCCTGGGCTGCCAGTTTGACTGGGAGGGGGTCCCTGGGCTGCCAGTTTGACTGGGAGGGGGTCCCTGGGCTGCCAGTTTGACTGGGAGGGGGTCCCTGGGCTGCCAGTTTGACTGAGAGGGGGTCCCTGGGCTGCCAGTTTGACTGGGAGGGGGTCCCTGGGCTGCCAGTTTGACTGGGGGGTCCCTGGGCTGCCAGTTTGACTGGGAGGGGGTCCCTGGGCTGCCAGTTTGACTGGGAGGGGGTCCCTGGGCTGCCAGTTTGACTGGGAGGGGGTCCCTGGGCAAAATTGGATTAAGACCCCTGCTACACAATATACCACACATGTAAAACAACAGAAGTCCTTGACATTGAATAAAATATGTCCACATTTCAGTAGAATACTCACAGGGAGGTCTGTAAAAGCTACACCTGAAGAACAAACAGAGAGAAACAAATGTTAATGGAGTGGAAGACATTAAAAATGTGGGAACATATCAAAATGTGTGAAGGCTAGTGCATTTTCATATAACAGTTAACTTGGATGTTTATTCCGCTGCACTGTTGTTGTGCAGTTCTCACCTAGACTGATGCCATTCTTGGTGTAGAAACAGGTGTTGTTAATTAGGTTCACACAGCAACCAATCACATCGCCAGTGGTGAAGGTTGGGCCATATGGTTGGCCAGTCCCTGAAGAGCAGAAGGAGTGTCCATCATCACCGTGGTAACCATACGAGTGCTTGTCCCAACCTGGGATAGGAGACAAAGGCAGAAGTGATGAAAGGAAATCTAGACCTATGGTACATGAATACTACACATTAACAACATGGTGGAAACAAATTGACAAACTCAACACATCCATAAGCTTACAATTACAAGTAACCATTCTCATCTGACATCTAGCTAGATGAATATGCATCAGTTAATGGTTAGGGCAGTGCCACTCATAAAGAGAGGGGAAGGGGTGAGATGGGGTGAGCCAGCGGTGTGATGAGCAATAATATCCCCATAAAAGACAGTGACACGGGAGGAGCTGAGCCTGACAAATGGTCTCTTTCATTTGGATATCCCCAATTGTGTCCTGTGTAGCATGTGCAATAATCTGTGTGGCCAGCGAGAGGCATCAGTCTCTGAATAGGAGCACTGACCAATGAGTCATACTCAAAACAGAGCCTTACATGTGTGTGCATGGTATCACTAGGGACAGGGAAGGACAGTAGACTGCATGGGCAGAGGGAGCTCTGTATGGAGAGATCTTCAGTGCATGTGTTTGTGTGGGGGGGTGTACTGTGTCGGCTCGTGTGTGTCTGCAGAATGTATATTGTCGGCTCAATCAATGTCTGTCACCAACCAAAAAGAGAAAGTAGGTCGTGTGTGAACTGTGAGGTATTAGATTAATCTGCGGAGCAGCGCCGACAGGGATATTACTCCTAAAGCTGGGCTCAGTGTTCCCTACATGCTAATGAAATGGGCAGGGCTCCACTATGGGATCAGACACACAGAGGTCAACAAGGAATTTACAACTATTACAGCCAGGACCTGAACAGCCACCTACACAAATGTACAAAAGTCTGTTGACATATATTGTACTAGAAACCCAGTAACAAAATAAATATTCATAAACAATGTTCATACAACTAAACTCTCCAACACAACAGCACACCCCATTTCCACCATATTCCAACCATTGTGTAACACAGATATATTTGAAGCAATCAGAGCAGGGTGTGAATGAAGAGCAGTTGAAATCAGCAAGAGCATGTAGAATTGGCTGGATGAGTCCAAAGCATTCCAAAGGCCTCAGGCGCCATGGAGAACCCAATAGGCAGGTGACACAGCCTGAGGAAGGTGTCATACAATTGGTCAGCGCAGCTTGGAGGAATGATCTAATTGGCAGGGAATCGCATCGGTGGACAAGAGGAAACATAGCTCCCATGGGCCTAGGTCCGAAATATACCCACCCTCCTGTGTCACAGCAGCCACTGTAACAGTCAGTTCTCTCTTCTTGTGTGTGAGACAGTGTGTGTGCCTGCATAGGTGTGGGGGGGGAGAGGGCGAGAGAGGACTTGATGGAGTAAAGCAAGAATGTATTCTCTACATGCACTTTATGCTCATCCCCCATTGCCTGTTCTTAAGTTTCACTTTTGCATCTTTTATTTTCAGTTTTGTACACCAGCTTCAAACAGCAGAAAATACTATATTTTTAGTTATGGAAAATATATTTAAGCGGTTTAGATGGCACAATGATTCTCAACACCAGTGGTCCCGTACCCCTTCAAACATTCATCCTCCAGCTGAGTACCACCTCTAGCACCAGGGTCACCTGACTCAAAAAAAATGGCCATAATTTTAAGCCTGCCACACATGCACTATATGACACATTTATTAAACATAAGAATGAGTGTGAGTTGACGTCACAACCCAGCTCGTGGGAAATGACAAAGAGCTCTTATAGGACCAATAATAATCAATAATTTTGCCATCTTACAAAAATGTTTGATTTGTTAATTATAAATTGTGAAAAACTTACCACAGATTAATTAGAAGGGTGTGCACACAGTCTGTGCTTGTATTTAGTGTTCATGCTAGTGAGGGCTGAGAATCCACTCACATAGGTACATGGTTGCAAAGGGCATCAGTGTCTTAACAGCACGACTTGCCAAGGGAGGATACTCTGAGCGCAGCCCAATCCAGAAATCTGGCAGTGGATTCTGATTAAAGTCCATTTTCACAGAACTGCTTGTTGCAATTTCAATGTTCAGATATCGGTAAGTGGACTAGAGGCAGGGCATGAGAGGGATAACGAATCCAGTTGTTTGTGTCGTCCATTTCGGAAAGTACTTCGCTATATCACATGACATTGTCCGTAAGCTTGCGTTCAATTGCACACAAAAAAAAAAATCATACAATGATGGAAAGTCCTGTGTGTTGTCCTTGTTAAACGCAGACAGAGAAGAGCCCCAACTTCGTAATCATAGCCTGAATTTTGTCCCGCACATTTAAAATAGTTGCGGAGAGTCCCTGTAATCCTAGATTCAGATCATGCAGGCGAGAAAAAACATCACCCAGATTGGCCAGTCGTGTGAGAAACTCGTCATCATACAAGCGGTCAGACAAGTGAAAATGATGGTCAGTAAAGAAAACTTTAAACTCGTCTCTCAATTAAAAAAAAAAAACATGTCAATACTTAGCCCCTTGATAACCAGCCCACTTCTGTATGTTGTAAAAGCGTTACATGGTCGCTGCCCATATCATTGCATAATGCAGAAAATACACGAGAGTTCAGGGGCCTTGCTTTAACAAAGTTAATCATTTTCACTGTAGTGTCCAAAACGTCTTTCAAGGTGTCAGGCATTCCCTTGGCAGCAAGAGCCTCTCAGTGGACACTGCCGTGTTCCCAAGTGACATCGGGAGAAAGTGTTTGAAAGCGTGTTAACAATCCACTACATTTCCCTGTCATGGCTTTTGCGCCATGAGTACAGATACACATCCTGACCACCAAAGGCCATTTGATGTCACAAAGCTGTCCAGTACTTTAACAATGTCCTATCCTGTTGTCCTGGTTACCAGAAGAGGATGCATTCCATAAATGTGCGCGAACCCAGTCTCTGGTGGCACAGCTAGCACTGCAATGCAGTGCCCTAGACCACTGCGCCACCCGGGAGGCCTCTGACCACTTTTTTGATAGACCAAGTCGCGGTTAATGTGATTGGATGTTTAATTTTATTTTTGCCAGTGAAACGAGACTACTCAGGCAAGAAGAAAAAAAACTCACCCAAATGTATCGCCCCGTTGGAAAACGTGAATCACATTTCTATTTGGACTAACCCTGGGGGTACGCGCACCCCAGTTTGGGAATAGCCGCTCTACACTATACTTGCTTGCTTGTTTTATCAAACTGAAATTAGACAAACTATTATAATTTTAGCAACCAGGAAATGAGGGAGCAATTTCTGCATAGTGCACCTTTAACTGGTGATGAAATGAAAAGTGTTTGATTAACTATTTACTGCTGAGCAGTGGGCCAAGCCAGGGTGCAGATGGCCCTGTATTCATACACTGATACTGCTCTGTACTCTCCGTGTTTGGTGGCAAACACTCATCTACTAGCCTGTTTGGTTACATCTAATCTCATCAGGCCCTGGCATGAGAGTGTCTCTGCTTGGATGGCTTAATTCACTGAACCAGAAGTGCTGCAGACTGAACAATTTGATCTATATTCGAACTATTCTACAATGGGCTAAACGTATTGTGGAATATAAGATTGAGGAAAATACTGCATTGAGAATGAAATGGCCTTGAGAGGATTACTAAATGAACAACCATTACAAATGTATTTCTCCCTTCCTCTTCAATGAATGTGATCCGTCCTGTCTGTGGCAGCTCCACGTTCACCTGACCTTCATACAGGTCAGACAAAGGTATTGGGTGGTATTTTGCATGTTAAATGTCATCTCTCATTACTAAAGTCTCTGCGCAAACAAGTCCAGGCATGTTCTGTAACAGTGACATTAAATCTCGATGCATCCATTCCAGGTTCTCCAGACTTTAATTCATTAAAATATATTTTTTTAACTTTCTCAACGAGGCAAGTCCGTTAATTAAGATCAAATTCTTATTTACAATGATGACTCCCAATCACGGCCAGTTGTGATACAGCCTGAATTCGAACCAGGGTGTCTGTAGTGACGCCTCAAGCACTGAGATGCAGTGCCTAAGACTGTTGCACCACTAGGGAGCACTGACAATACATCTGGAAACAAATCTGGATATAGATTTTGTAGATGAACAATGTCTGAGTTGTGATAATAAAAACACAGGTTTAGTTGTCCACAATCTATTACAGCTGAACAAGCAAACCTTACACACACTGACTACTACTCCTTGTCCTTCAATACTTAACCAATCAAGCAAAGATTATGGACAGGGTTCTAGCTGTGAACCCTATGACCTCCAAAACCCACACTCATCCTACAATCTAAAAATTCCAGTCTGCCACCGCCTTCCCTCATACTCACCAGGCAGTCTGTTCATGTTGACTCCCTGGGCAGACAGACCAATCCCCATGTACCTGGAGACAACAGGAGATCAATGGTCAGCGACAACATCATCAGTTTAGACAACATGAGTCAGTCTGAAGAGTCAATAGCTGCTGATAAATCCTTTCAGTCCCCAAATTGCCTTCAGTTATTTACTGCTCTCTTTAGTTTCTCGACATGCCATTTTCAATAGCTAACATTGGTAAACAAACCACAAGGTTAAAATAAAAAAAGGTGGGAGGTCAGAACAGTCAGTGGGGTTACCAAGTATCAGCAAACCCTTACCCATCCCTGCCCTTGCTGACAATCTTCACTTCAAAGTAGTAGATCCCACAGGCGGCTGGTATGGGATGAGTGGCACGCACAGACGCGGCATCCTTGTGATTCTTCCCATGACCTACAAAAGGAGCAAAACTTTGTGTTACAGTCAGTATAGTACACCACACAAACAACCCACTGCTCTGTCAACCTGGAAAGGTCAATGTCAAGAGTGCATAAATCTAACCAGAAAAAAATAGTTTTAAATGGCTTCTCTCTCCAAGGACCCTGAAAACCCTCATACTGTACGTGTTACTAAACCCTTTCAAAACTCAACCATATCCCTGTCAATCCTACCTCAATTTACAATCATATGTCATGCAAATTCATACTCAAATTCTATGACAAGAAATCTGATAGCTCTTCAAAAGTTCCTTTCATAGGAGTATACATGCATGCTTAAAGAGTTGCAATTTGCAGAAATCACTGCCATTTCCTGGTTGCTAAAATAATAGTTAGTCTAATTTCAGTTTGTGACAAAACAAGCAATGAACAGTGTAGAGACACTGTGTCATCTAAACCGCTGTGAAATATATTTTCAATAACCCAAAATATTTATATAGCTGTTTGAAGCTGGTGTACAAACCCAAAAGTAAAAGAGCAAAAATGAAATGGTAGGCATAGAAATAGCACACATAGAACAGATCCACCGCTTTTAAGACCTGCTTTCAAAGCGATTAACAGATCTATAACTCAGATTTCTATGTGAATTTGGTCAGGTTGCCACAAAGTTAGATTGCAGCTGTAAGGTCATTTCCATGAGCACCAACATGTGAAGTTCATAGGAGCATGTCAAATGAAAGCTAATAGTATATATACACATACATACATACCATTTTTTTAAAATTAAGGCATATACTGTGGGGCAAAAATATATTTAGTCAGCCATCAATTGTGCAAGTTTTCCCACTGAAAAAGATGAGGCTTGTAATTTTCATCATAGGTACACTTCAACTATGACAGACAAAATGAGAAGAAAAAAATACAGAAGATCACATTGTAGGATTTTTAATTAATTTATTTGCAAATTATGGTGGAAAATAAGTATTTGGTCAATAACAAAAGTTTCTCAATACTTTGTTATATACCTTTTGTTTGCAATGACAGAGGTCAAATGTCTTCACAAGGTTTTCACACACTGTTGCTGGTATTTTGGCCCATTCCTCCATGCAGATCTCCTCTGCATTGGAGCTGTTGTTGGGCAACACGGACTTTCAACTCCCTCCAAAGATTTTCTATGGAGACTGGCTAGGCCACTCCAGGACCTTGAAATGCTTCTTACGAAGCCACTCCTTCGTTGCCCGGGCGGTGTGTTTGGGATCAGTGTCATGCTGAAAGACCCAGACACATTTCATCTTCAATGCCCTTGCTGATGGAATGACGTTTTCACTCAAAATCTCACGATACTTGGCCCCATTCATTCCTTCCTTTACACGGATCAGTCGTCCTGGTCCCTTTGAAGAAGAACAGCCCCAAAGCATGATGTTTCCACCCCCATGCTTCACAGTAGGTATGGTGTTCTTTGGATGCAACTCAGCATTCTTTGTCCTCCTAACACAACGAGTTGAGTTTTTACCAAAAAGTTATATTTTGGTTTCATCTGACCATATGACATTCTCCCAATCTTCTTCTGGATCATCCAAATGCTCTCTAGCAAACTTCAGACGGGCCTGGAAATGTACTGGCTTAAGCAGGGGGACACGTCTGGCACTGCAGGATTTGAGTCCCTGGCGGCGTAGTGTGTTACTGATGGTAGGCTTTATTACATTGGTCCCAGCTCTCTGCAGGTCATTCACTAAGTCCCCCCGTGTGGTTCTGGAATTTTTGCTCACCGTTCTTGTGATCATTTTGGCCCCACGGGGTGAGATCTTGTGTGGAGCCCCAGATCGAGGGAGATTATCAGTGGTCTTGTATGTCCTCCATATCCTAATAATTGCTCCCACAGTTGATTTCTTCAAACCAAGCTGCTTACCTATTGCAGATTCAATCTTCCCAGCCTGGTGCAGGTCTACAATTTAGTTTCTGGTGTCCTTTGACAGCTCTTTGGTCTTGGCCATAGTGGAGTTTGGAGTGTGACTGTTTGAGGTTGTGGACAGGTGTCTTTTATACTGATAACAAGTTCAAACAGGTGCCATTAATACAGGTAACAAGTGGAGGACAGAGGAGCCTCTTAAAGAAGTTGCAGGTCTGTGAGAGCCAGAAATCTTGCTTGTTTGTAGGTGACCAAATACTTATTTTCCACCATAATTTGCAAATAAATTCATTAAAAATCCTACAATGTGATTTTCTTCTCATTTTGTCTGTCATAGTTTAAGTGTACCTATGATGAAAATTACATGCCTTTTTAAGTGGGAGAACTTGAATAATTGGTGGCTGACTAAATACTTTTTTTGCCCCACTGTACATTTTCTACCCTAAATGTATGCGTGTGTTGGAGTGTCAGCATAGTATGTGTGAGGGTGTGCATAGAGCCAATGCAATGGAATCAGTGCAAAACAATTAAGAAAATTCAATAATAAAAAGGAGGTCAATGTAAATTGTCCGGGTAGACATTTGATTAACTGTTCAGCACTCTTATGGCTTGGGGGTAGAAGCTGTTCAGGTGCCTATTGGTCAGACTTGGCTCTCCAGTACCACTTGGGTGGCTGAAGTCTGACAATTTTTAGGGCCTTCCTCTGACACTGCCTGGTATTTAGGTCCTGTATGGCAGGGAGTTCAGCCCCAGTGATGTACTGGGCCGTATGCACTACCCCATGTAGCGCCTTGCGGTCGGGTGCCGTGTGTTACATACTAATATAACCCTCCTTGCTGGTCGATTTAGGGCTGGGCGGTATTCCGTATTTTACGATATAATGGTATGGATGCCTGCAACGGTTTGGTATTTGGTTTGTTAAATGTGATACGTGGTGTGTAACAGGGGACCCTGTAATCTTTGGCTACATTTAATGATTTATTTTAGCTACTTCATGTAGCTAACATTATTCATGCTTCGCCTATTTCTCTTTGATTTAGAAGATACTGTTGCACAAACAACATGCTGATTTAGGTCTACACAATCACTGGAATTATCAGGCTGTATAGCTAAATAAATTCTGACAGTACAATAATTAGCTAGCTAGCTAGCGATTAGCATCAGCAGCTAACAAGATTTATGCCAACTTGCTAAAGACAAACCAGCTGTTTGCAGATGTAAGAAACACAACCTAATAGTGTAATTCTAGAACGCTAGTGGATTTATATTAAGTAGGAAAGTGAAAACAGCATTGTTGTCATCAACATTGTTGCATGTGCTGCATTGTGTTTCATCTGCATTGTCAATGTAGCACATGCAACAAGTGTCTTGTGGTCAAGCAACAACAAAATGCGCTCCTTGACTGGCAGTCATCTCCCTCTCCATGCTGCTTTCCACACAGACCTCGCCCCACCTCCTGTCAGTCAAGGAGCGCATTGGTTGTTGCTTGACCACAATACACTTGTTGCACTTTGCCAGATGATTACATGACCCATCACATTAACCAGGTGTGTCTGATGGGGATTACGGCCATCTATTGTATAATAATGCTAAAATATTTGTATCTGGAATTTGTCTTTCAGCATCAGTAGAACACACCGGACTCTCCTCCACCAGCCATACAAGGAGAATTGTCAAATGTCTCCCATCAAAAATAGAGTTGGCCCAAGCAAGCACTTGTTCAGAGTGAGCGGTCTGTCTACCAGAGGATGGTTGCTGACTGCAAGACCACCTGTCAAGAACCTGCAGTTGTCTCTGAGGACCCCTACTGAACCAGAAAACAAAGACATCAGGATGCATTACAGCTTTGATTTTGCTCAACAGGTAAACAATATGTCCTCCTTTATACTGATTAAGGACATAGATTGATAGATACACACATGAAGCAGGCAAATGCCTATGACTGAGCTGTGTAAAGACAGACTGACAGGGATGAGACAATTAATTTTAATTTATATGAATGTTATTTTGTTGTTTGCAGGTGCACTATCCTTCCGATCCTATTCAGCCAGGTCCCATCTACTGTGTGGCTTGTTTGATGTCTGCTATGAAGGAACACAAGTCAACTACTTGATTGATGAAGGCATGTCATCGAGCAAAGACAGCAGTCATTGGGGAAAGTTGAGGAAACACGTGTGGACCTGAATTGTGATAACTGCAGTGGCCAAAACAAGAACAATTTAGTGCACTGGTATTGTGCCTGGCGGACCAGGCACAAGCTCCGCCAGAGTCTGGACCTTCACTTCCTGATCACAGGCCACACCAAGTTAACCACCAACTGGTGCTTCGGCCTCATCAAGCAGCGCTTCAGAAAGACCAGAGTGAACACTGCTGGTGTTGTGAAGGACAGCACTGTGACGGGGTTAACATCTAACAGCTGGTTGGACTGTGTATGGTATGGTACGGTGCTGGTGGAAAGCTATGGCTGGTAACAACACCTGTACTTCAAGGCCACAGTCACAGATCAAGCAGTCCCAGCACTTCATGTGAATATCAGTTTCATTGCATGGTATGAGGTTATTCTTCTTATCTAAAATAGGGAGGAGAATTAATGTTATGCAAGGTTGTAGTGTCAATCTTTTTAGTTATTTCCTGTTTTACAGATTTGATGCTCTGTAGCCTGGTGTTGTTGTCGCCAAGGAGCGTACGGACTAAGTCGGGACCACGTTTCAGCAACGCTGACATCCTTCCTCCCATAGATGGTCTGCCTGATCAAGCACCACCTAGACTGGACACAGCTAGACAAACTTATCTTTTTGACAAGATCAGGGAATTTTGCAACGAAGAGGCTATAGACATCAAATCTATAGCCTCTTCAACAAAGTCAAGGGCAGGACAGAAACAGGCTCTCCGAATAAATATTCCCATGCATGGTTCGGACAGACCAGTCATCAGCACTATCTGCAGTGCCTCTATTCACATGCCTCTCTCTTAACACAACAAACATTGCTGCTACTATTTATTTATTTAACCCGCTGCTCAGCAACTTTACCACTGATTGTAATGCATATACAGTTGAAGTCGGTAGTTAAAAATACACTTAGGGG